>NC_092333.1:94095500-94404500 GCF_046630445.1 Rutidosis leptorrhynchoides
AATGCTTACAATTACATCCTCGTTCAGTTTCATCAACAATTCTACTCGTATGCACCCGTATTCGTACTCGTACAATACACAGCTTTTAGATGTATGTAGTATTGGTATATACACTCCAATGATCAGATCTTAGCAGCCCATGTGAGTCACCTAACATATGTGGGAACCATCATTTGGCAACTAGCATGAAATATCTCATAAAATTACAAAAATATGAGTAATCATTCATGACTTATTTACATGAAAACAAAATTACATATCCTTTATATCTAATCCATACACCAACGACCAAAAACACCTACAAACACTTTCATTCTTCAATTTTCTTCATCTAATTGATCTCTCTCAAGTTCTATCTTCAAGTTCTAAGTGTTCTTCATAAATTCCAAAAGTTCTAGTTTCATAAAATCAAGAATACTTTCAAGTTTGCTAGCTCACTTCCAATCTTGTAAGGTGATCATCCAACCTCAAGAAATCCTTGTTTCTTACAGTAGGTTATCATTATAATACAAGGTAATAATCATATTCAAACTTTGGTTCAATTTCTATAACTATAACAATCTTATTTCAAGTGATGATCTTACTTGAACTTGTTTTCGTGTCATGATTCTGCTTCAAGAACTTCGAGCCATCCAAGGATCCATTGAAGCTAGATCCATTTTTCACTTTTCCAGTAGGTTTATCCAAGGAACTTAAGGTAGTAATGATGTTCATAACATCATTCGATTCATACATATAAAGCTATCTTATTCGAAGGTTTAAACTTGTAATCACTAGAACATAGTTTAGTTAATTCTAAACTTGTTCGCAAATAAAAGTTAATCCTTCTAACTTGACTTTTAAAATCAACTAAACACATGTTCTATATCTATATGATATGCTAACTTAATGATTTAAAACCTGGAAACACGAAAAACACCGTAAAACCGGATTTACGCCGTCGTAGTAACACCGCGGGCTGTTTTGGGTTAGTTAATTAAAAACTATGATAAACTTTGATTTAAAAGTTGTTATTCTGAGAAAATGATTTTTATTATGAACATGAAACTATATCCAAAAATTATGGTTAAACTCAAAGTGGAAGTATGTTTTCTAAAATGGTCATCTAGACGTCGTTCTTTCGACTGAAATGACTACCTTTACAAAAATGACTTGTAACTTATTTTTCCGACTATAAACCTATACTTTTTCTGTTTAGATTCATAAAATAGAGTTCAATATGAAACCATAGCAATTTGATTCACTCAAAACGGATTTAAAATGAAGAAGTTATGGGTAAAACAAGATTGGATAATTTTTCTCATTTTAGCTACGTGAAAATTGGTAACAAATATATTCCAACCATAACTTAATCAACTTGTATTGTATGTTATGTAATCTTGAGATACCATAGACACGTATACAATGTTTCGACCTATCATGTCGACACATCTATATATATTTCGGAACAACCATAGACACTCTATATGTGAATGTTGGAGTTAGCTATACAGGGTTGAGGTTGATTCCAAAATATATATAGTTTGAGTTGTGATCAATACTGAGATACGTATACACTGGGTCGTGGATTGATTCAAGATAATATTTATCGATTTATTTCTGTACATCTAACTGTGGACAACTAGTTGTAGGTTACTAACGAGGACAGCTGACTTAATAAACTTAAAACATCAAAATATATTAAAAGTGTTGTAAATATATTTTGAACATACTTTGATATATATGTATATATTGTTATAGGTTCGTGAATCAACCAGTGGCCAAGTCTTACTTCCCGACGAAGTAAAAATCTGTGAAAGTGAGTTATAGTCCCACTTTTAAAATCTAATATTTTTGGGATGAGAATACATGCAGGTTTTATAAATGATTTACAAAATAGACACAAGTACGTGAAACTACATTCTATGGTTGAATTATCGAAATCGAATATGCCCCTTTTATAAAGTCTGGTAATCTAAGAATTAGGGAACAGACACCCTAATTGACGCGAATCCTAAAGATAGATCTATTGGGCTTAACAAACCCCATCCAAAGTACCGGATGCTTTAGTACTTCGAAATTTATATCATATCCGAAGGGTGTCCCGGAATGATGGGGATATTCTTATATATGCATCTTGTTAATGTCGGTTACCAGGTGTTCACCATATGAATGATTTTTATCTCTATGTATGGGATGTGTATTGAAATATGAAATCTTGTGGTCTATTATTATGATTTGATATATATAGGTTAAACCTATAACTCACCAACATTTTTGTTGACGTTTTAAGCATGTTTATTCTCAGGTGATTATTAAGAGCTTCCGCTGTCGCATACTTAAATAAGGACGAGATTTGGAGTCCATGCTTGTATGATATTGTGTAAAAACTGCATTCAAGAAACTTATTTTGTTGTAACATATTTGTATTGTAAACCATTATGTAATGGTCGTGTGTAAACAGGATATTTTAGATTATCATTATTTGATAATCTACGTAAAGCTTTTTAAACCTTTATTGATGAAATAAAGGTTATGGTTTATTTTAAAATGAATGCAGTCTTTGAAAAACGTCTCATATAGAGGTCAAAACCTCGCAACGAAATCAATTAATATAGAACGTTTTTAATCAATAAGAACGGGACATTTCAGTTGGTATCCGAGCGTTGGTCTTAGAGAACCAGAATTTTGCATTAGTGTGTCTTATCGAGTTTGTTAGGATGCATTAGTGAGTCTGGACTTCGACCGTGTTTACTTGAAAAATGATTGCTTAACAAATTTTGTTGGAAACTATATATTTTTAACATGTGAATATTATGTGATATATTAATCTCTTAACGCGTTTGATATTATGTGATAGATGACTACCTCTAGAACAAGTCCCATTGACTCACCTAATAATAATGAAGAGTCAAATGTAAATTGGAATGATTCGTGGACTGATTCACAAGTTCCCGAAGAGGAACCGGAAGAAGAGTCGGAACCGGAAGAAGAATCGGAACCGGAAGAAGAATCGGAACCGGATGAAGAAATAGAACCGGTGGGGGAAATAATAAAACGGTTAAGTAAAAGAAAATCCTCAACCAACCGACCAAGGTTAATTATGGTCAATGGTGTTTCCACCAAGGAAGCAAAATATTGGGAGGATTACCAATTCTCCGATGAATCGGATTCCGACGAGAATTCTGATGATGTTATAGAAATTACCCCAACTGAATTTAAAAAGGCAAAAGAAAATAATAAGGGAAAGGGCATAAAAATAGAGAAATATAATTCCAACCCCGATGAACTTTATATGTATCGTCAACCCCCGAAGTCCTTAAGTTGTAACAATGACCCAGGAACCTCTAAACCACCAGGTTTTTCTAAACCAATGTGGATCACGACGGCTCGTATTAGGGGAACATCATATATCCCTAGAAACTTGGCAAAACGAACCAAAACCGAAGAAGAAGAAACAAGCGAGTCGGAATAAGATAGTTGTATTCGTGTGGTGTAATATATGTAATATAGTGTGCTTATGCTTTATGATATATGTAAAAATTGCTTGTATTAATAAGTTTTTTTTTATGAATCTAACTCTTGTCTATTTTACAGTATAAAAACACAAAATGGATAGACAACCCAATATTTTAAGAGACTTACCCGGAGACATGATTGATGAAATCTTGTCTAGAGTCGGTCAGAATTCTTCGGCACAACTATTTAAGGCGAGATCAGTTTGTAAGACATTCGAAGAACGTTCCAAGAATGCCTTGGTTTATAAAAGGTTTTCGTTCGAAAGATGGGGGATATCACATTGGGAAATCCATAAGTTACGATGTGTTTACTTTGACGCATATATTGCGGGGAACCCAAATGCTATTTTACGCAATGGGTTAAGAAATTATTTTGACTCAATATATCCGAATATTGGACTTCGTGATTTAGAAAAAGCGGCTAACATGCAACATAAAGAAGCATGTTATGCTTACGGATTAGTAATGTTCGCTTCTCACCAAAGTGAGAACAAGAACATCGGCCTACAACTATTAAACAAAACGTTCCCACAAGTGACGGAGTCGGTAATTGGGGTAAGAAATGAGGTTTTTAGATTGTTACGGGACTGTTGGACATTACGTAACCCTCGTCCCTTTGACGACGTTACAATACGCTGTCTTATCAACGGCCATAACGGTTATGTTCCACAAGACCAAGGATGGGAAGTAGTCCTAGTAAAACCAGAATGCATGACTTGTTTCTGGACGTATGAATTACGTGTCTTTATTGCCTTTGCTGAACGACTTGTGTACTAGCTAGAATTATCTTCACAACCATCTTGTATCAAATTTATTGTGTGCTATATTTCATGCTATATGTAAAATAAGCGGTATTGTAAGTTTGTAAAATGTTGTGTAAAAGTTTGAACGCGAAATATTATTATAATCAGTTTTTCATATAGAATTGTAGTAGTTGAATTGTATATTAGCTACTAAGTATGAACTTAACGGGTAGGTACTACCCGAATTTAAACTTATAAAACGCTAATATGAAGAAAAAGCTTTTATAAATGAGTTCATATTATGCTACGAAATACTATTAACTACTCTTAATATTCTGTATGATTAACTTGTTCCATTTAACTATTTTGAAGGAAATGGCACCGACTACTCGACACACCGTGAATATGAATGAAGAGGAATTCCGTACTTTTCTAGCTTCAAACATAGCCGCAGTACAGGCTGCGCTACATACCAAAAATAACCTTGGATCTAGCAGTACAGGAAATCGTGTAGGATGCACCTACAAAGAATTCACTGCCTGCAAACCTTTGGAATTTGATGGAACCGAAGGACGGATCGGATTGAAACGGTGGACCGAGAAGGTCGAATCGGTGTTTGCCATAAGTAAGTGTACTGAAGAGGACAAAGTAAAGTACGCTACGCATACCTTCACAGGTTCTGCGTTAACATGGTGGAATACCTATCTAGAGCAAGTGGGACAAGACGATGCGTACGCACTACCGTGGTCAGCATTCAAGCACTTGATGAACGAGAAGTACCGTCCCAGAACCGAGGTCAATAAGCTCAAGACAGAACTTAGAGGGTTACGAACCCAAGGATTTGATATTACCACGTACGAAAGACGATTCACAGAATTGTGCCTATTGTGTCCGGGAGCATTCGAAGATGAGGAAGAGAAGATCGACGCGTTTGTGAAAGGATTACCGGAAAGAATCCAAGAATATATAAGTTCACACGAGCCCGCCTCCATACAACAGGCATGTAGAATGGCTCACAAACTCGTGAACCAGATTGAAGAAAGAATTAAAGAACAGACTGCTGAAGAGGCCAATGTGAAGCAAGTCAAAAGAAAGTGGGAGGAAAACGGTGATAAGAATCACCAATACAACAACAACAGCAATTACAACAATAATCGCAACAATTATCCCAACAATCGCAACATCAATCGCAACTACAACAAACGGCCCAACAACAACAACAACAACAACAACAACTACAACAATCATCCCAACAACAATAATAACCGCAACAACAACAACAATCAGAAGCAGCTATGCCAAAGGTGTGAAAAGAATCACTCGGGGTTCTGCACCAAATTTTGCAACAAGTGTAAAAGAAATGGTCATAGCGCGGTGAAGTGTGAGGTCTACGGACCAGGGGTTAATAGAACGAAAGGAACAAATGGTGTCGGAACGAGTAATGGCGGAGCAAGTAGTGTCGGAGCAAGTTATGCCAATGTAGTTTGTTATAAATGTGGAAAACCGGGCCACATTATTAGAAATTGCCCGAACCAGGAGAACACGAATGGACAAGGCCGTGGAAGAGTTTTCAATATTAATGCGGTAGAGGCACAGGAAGACCCGGAGCTTGTTACGGGTACGTTTCTTATTGACAATAAATCTGCTTACGTTTTATTTGATTCGGGTGCGGATAGAAGCTATATGAGTAGAGATTTTTGTGCTAAATTAAGTTGTCCATTGACGCCTTTGGATAGTAAATTTTTACTCGAATTAGCAAATGGTAAATTAATTTCAGCAGATAATATATGTCGGAATCGAGAAATTAAACTGGTTAGCGAAACATTTAAGATTGATTTGATACCAGTAGAGTTAGGGAGTTTTGATGTGATAATCGGTATGGACTGGTTGAAAGAAGTGAAAGCGGAGATCGTTTGTTACAAAAATGCAATTCACATTATACGAGAAAAAGGAAAACCCTTAATGGTGTACGGAGAAAAGGGCAACACGAAGCTACATCTTATTAGTAATTTGAAGGCACAAAAACTAATAAGAAAAGGTTGCTATGCTGTTCTAGCACACGTCGAGAAAGTACAAACTGAAGAAAAGAGCATCAATGATGTTCCCGTCGCAAAAGAATTTCCTGATGTATTTCCGAAAGAATTACTGGGATTACCCCCACATCGATCCGTTGAATTTCAAATAGATCTTGTTCCAGGAGCTGCACCAATAGCTCGTGCTCCTTACAGACTCGCACCCAGCGAGATGAAAGAACTACAAAGCCAATTACAAGAACTTTTAGAGCGTGGTTTCATTCGACCAAGCACATCACCGTGGGGAGCTCCTGTTTTGTTTGTCAAGAAGAAAGATGGTACATTCAGGTTGTGTATCGACTACCGAGAGTTGAACAAACTTACCATCAAGAACCGCTACCCACTACCGAGAATCGACGACTTATTTGATCAACTACAAGGCTCGTCTGTTTATTCAAAGATTGACTTACGTTCCGGGTATCATCAAATGCGGGTGAAAGAAGATGATATTCCAAAGACTGCTTTCAGAACACGTTACGGTCATTACGAGTTTATGGTCATGCCATTTGGTTTAACTAATGCACCAGCTGTGTTCATGGACCTTATGAACCGAGTGTGTGGACCATACCTTGACAAGTTTGTCATTGTTTTCATTGATGACATACTTATTTACTCAAAGAATGACCAAGAACACGGTGAACATTTGAGAAAGGTGTTAGAAGTATTGAGGAAGGAAGAATTGTATGCTAAGTTTTCAAAGTGTGCATTTTGGTTGGAAGAAGTTCAATTCCTCGGTCACATAGTGAACAAAGAAGGTATTAAGGTGGATCCGGCAAAGATAGAAACTGTTGAAAAGTGGGAAACCCCGAAAACTCCGAAACACATACGCCAGTTTTTAGGACTAGCTGGTTACTACAGAAGGTTCATCCAAGACTTTTCCAGAATAGCAAAACCCTTGACTGCATTAACGCATAAAGGGAAGAAATTTGAATGGAAGGATGAACAAGAGAAAGCGTTTCAGTTATTGAAGAAAAAGCTAACTACGGCACCTATATTGTCATTGCCTGAAGGGAATGATGATTTTGTGATTTATTGTGACGCATCAAAGCAAGGTCTCGGTTGTGTATTAATGCAACGAACGAAGGTGATTGCTTATGCGTCTAGACAATTGAAGATTCACGAGCAAAATTATACGACGCATGATTTGGAATTAGGCGCGGTTGTTTTTGCATTAAAGACTTGGAGGCACTACTTATATGGGGTCAAAAGTATTATATATACCGACCACAAAAGTCTTCAACACATATTTAATCAGAAACAACTGAATATGAGGCAGCGTAGGTGGATTGAATTGTTGAATGATTACGACTTTGAGATTCGTTACCACCCGGGGAAGGCAAATGTGGTAGCCGATGCCTTGAGCAGGAAGGACAGAGAACCCATTCGAGTAAAATCTATGAATATAATGATTCATAATAACCTTACTACTCAAATAAAGGAGGCGCAACAAGGAGTTTTAAAAGAGGGAAATTTAAAGGATGAAATACCCAAAGGATCGGAGAAGCATCTTAATATTCGGGAAGACGGAACCCGGTATAGGGCTGAAAGGATTTGGGTACCAAAATTTGGAGATATGAGAGAAATGGTACTTAGAGAAGCTCATAAAACCAGATACTCAATACATCCTGGAACGGGAAAGATGTACAAGGATCTCAAGAAACATTTTTGGTGGCCGGGTATGAAAGCCGATGTTGCTAAATACGTAGGAGAATGTTTGACATGTTCTAAGGTCAAAGCTGAGCATCAGAAACCATCAGGTCTACTTCAACAACCCGAAATCCCAGAATGGAAATGGGAAAACATTACCATGGATTTCATCACTAAATTGCCAAGGACTGCAAGTGGTTTTGATACTATTTGGGTAATAGTTGATCGTCTCACCAAATCAGCACACTTCCTGCCAATAAGAGAAGATGACAAGATGGAGAAGTTAGCACGACTGTATTTGAAGGAAGTCGTCTCCAGACATGGAATACCAATCTCTATTATCTCTGATAGGGATGGCAGATTTATTTCAAGATTCTGGCAGACATTACAGCAAGCATTAGGAACTCGTCTAGACATGAGTACTGCCTATCATCCACAAACTGATGGGCAGAGTGAAAGGACAATACAAACGCTTGAAGACATGCTACGAGCATGTGTTATTGATTTCGGAAACAGTTGGGATCGACATCTACCGTTAGCAGAATTTTCCTACAACAACAGCTACCATTCAAGCATTGAGATGGCGCCGTTTGAAGCACTTTATGGTAGAAAGTGCAGGTCTCTGATTTGTTGGAGTGAAGTGGGGGATAGACAGATTACGGGTCCGGAGATTATACAAGAAACTACCGAGAAGATCATCCAAATTCAACAACGGTTGAAAACCGCCCAAAGTCGACAAAAGAGCTACGCTGACATTAAAAGAAAAGATATAGAATTTGAAATTGGAGAGATGGTCATGCTTAAAGTTGCACCTTGGAAAGGCGTTGTTCGATTTGGTAAACGAGGGAAATTAAATCCAAGGTATATTGGACCATTCAAGATTATTGATCGTGTCGGACCAGTAGCTTACCGACTAGAGTTACCTCAACAACTCGCGGCTGTACATAACACTTTCCACGTCTCGAATTTGAAGAAATGTTTTGCTAAAGAAGATCTCACTATTCCGTTAGATGAAATCCAAATCAACGAAAAACTTCAATTCATCGAAGAACCCGTCGAAATAATGGATCGTGAGGTTAAAAGACTTAAGCAAAACAAGATACCAATTGTTAAGGTTCGATGGAATGCTCGTAGAGGACCCGAGTTCACCTGGGAGCGTGAAGATCAGATGAAGAAGAAATACCCGCATCTATTTCCAGAAGATTCGTCAACACCTTCAACAGCTTAAAATTTCGGGACGAAATTTATTTAACGGGTAGGTACTGTAGTGACCCGAACTTTTCCATGTTTATATATATTAATTGAGATTGATATTTACATGATTAAATGTTTCCAACATGTTAAGCAATCAAACTTGTTAAGACTTGATTAATTGAAATATGTTTCATATAGACAATTGACCACCCAAGTTGACCGGTGATTCACGAACGTTAAAACTTGTAAAAACTATATGATGACATATATATGGATATATATATAGTTAACATGATACTATGATAAGTAAACATATCATTAAGTATATTAACAATGAACTACATATGTAAAAACAAGACTACTAACTTAATGATTTTTAAACGAGACATATATGTAACGATTATCGTTGTAAAGACATTTAATGTATATATATCATATTAAGAGATATTCATACATGATAATATCATGATAATATAATAATTTAAAATCTCATTTGATATTATAAACATTGGGTTAACAACATTTAACAAGATCGTTAACCTAAAGGTTTCAAAACAACACTTACATGTAACGACTAACGATGACTTAACGACTCAGTTAAAATGTATATACATGTAGTGTTTTAATATGTATTTATATACTTTTGAAAGACTTCAATACACTTATCAAAATACTTCTACTTAACAAAAATGCTTACAATTACATCCTCGTTCAGTTTCATCAACAATTCTACTCGTATGCACCCGTATTCGTACTCGTACAATACACAGCTTTTAGATGTATGTACTATTGGTATATACACTCCAATGATCAGATCTTAGCAGCCCATGTGAGTCACCTAACACATGTGGGAACCATCATTTGGCAACTAGCATGAAATATCTCATAAAATTACAAAAATATGAGTAATCATTCATGACTTATTTACATGAAAACAAAATTACATATCCTTTATATCTAATCCATACACCAACGACCAAAAACACCTACAAACACTTTCATTCTTCAATTTTCTTCATCTAATTGATCTCTCTCAAGTTCTATCTTCAAGTTCTAAGTGTTCTTCATAAATTCCAAAAGTTCTAGTTTCATAAAATCAAGAATACTTTCAAGTTTGCTAGCTCACTTCCAATCTTGTAAGGTGATCATCCAACCTCAAGAAATCCTTGTTTCTTACAGTAGGTTATCATTATAATACAAGGTAATAATCATATTCAAACTTTGGTTCAATTTCTATAACTATAACAATCTTATTTCAAGTGATGATCTTACTTGAACTTGTTTTCGTGTCATGATTCTGCTTCAAGAACTTCGAGCCATCCAAGGATCCATTGAAGCTAGATCCATTTTTCTCTTTTCCAGTAGGTTTATCCAAGGAACTTAAGGTAGTAATGATGTTCATAACATCATTCGATTCATACATATAAAGCTATCTTATTCGAAGGTTTAAACTTGTAATCACTAGAACATAGTTTAGTTAATTCTAAACTTGTTCGCAAATAAAAGTTAATCCTTCTAACTTGACTTTTAAAATCAACTAAACACATGTTCTATATCTATATGATATGCTAACTTAATGATTTAAAACCTGGAAACACGAAAAACACCGTAAAACCGGATTTACGCCGTCGTAGTAACACCGCGGGCTGTTTTGGGTTAGTTAATTAAAAACTATGATAAACTTTGATTTAAAAGTTGTTATTCTGAGAAAATGATTTTTATTATGAACATGAAACTATATCCAAAAATTATGGTTAAACTCAAAGTGGAAGTATGTTTTCTAAAATGGTCATCTAGACGTCGTTCTTTCGACTGAAATGACTACCTTTACAAAAATGACTTGTAACTTATTTTTCCGACTATAAACCTATACTTTTTCTGTTTAGATTCATAAAATAGAGTTCAATATGAAACCATAGCAATTTGATTCACTCAAAACGGATTTAAAATGAAGAAGTTATGGGTAAAACAAGATTGGATAATTTTTCTCATTTTAGCTACGTGAAAATTGGTAACAAATCTATTCCAACCATAACTTAATCAACTTGTATTGTATATTATGTAATCTTGAGATACCATAGACACGTATACAATGTTTCGACCTATCATGTCGACACATCTATATATATTTCGGAACAACCATAGACACTCTATATGTGAATGTTGGAGTTAGCTATACAGGGTTGAGGTTGATTCCAAAATATATATAGTTTGAGTTGTGATCAATACTGAGATACGTATACACTGGATCGTGGATTGATTCAAGATAATATTTATCGATTTATTTCTGTACATCTAACTGTGGACAACTAGTTGTAGGTTACTAACGAGGACAGCTGACTTAATAAACTTAAAACATCAAAATATATTAAAAGTGTTGTAAATATATTTTGAACATACTTTGATATATATGTATATATTGTTATAGGTTCGTGAATCAACCAGTGGCTAAGTCTTACTTCCCGACGAAGTAAAAATCTGTGAAAGTGAGTTATAGTCCCACTTTTAAAATCTAATATTTTTGGGATGAGAATACATGCAGGTTTTATAAATGATTTACAAAATAGACACAAGTACGTGAAACTACATTCTATGGTTGAATTATCGAAATCGAATATGCCCCTTTTATAAAGTCTGGTAATCTAAGAATTAGGGAACAGACACCCTAATTGACGCGAATCCTAAAGATAGATCTATTGGGCTTAACAAACCCCATCCAAAGTACCGGATGCTTTAGTACTTCGAAATTTATATCATATCCGAAGGGTGTCCCGGAATGATGGGGATATTCTTATATATGCATCTTGTTAATGTCGGTTACCAGGTGTTCACCATATGAATAATTTTTATCTCTATGTATGGGATGTGTATTGAAATATGAAATCTTGTGGTCTATTATTATGATTTGATATATATAGGTTAAACCTATAACTCACCAACATTTTTGTTGACGTTTTAAGCATGTTTATTCTCAGGTGATTATTAAGAGCTTCCGCTGTCGCATACTTAAATAAGGACGAGATTTGGAGTCCATGCTTGTATGATATTGTGTAAAAACTGCATTCAAGAAACTTATTTTGTTGTAACATATTTGTATTGTAAACCATTATGTAATGGTCGTGTGTAAACAGGATATTTTAGATTATCATTATTTGATAATCTACGTAAAGCTTTTTAAACCTTTATTGATGAAATAAAGGTTATGGTTTGTTTTAAAATGAATGCAGTCTTTGAAAAACGTCTCATATAGAGGTCAAAACCTCGCAACGAAATCAATTAATATGGAACGTTTTTAATCAATAAGAACGGGACATTTCATCATTGCCCCCTGTTTCTTAAAGATGGGGACATCGATTTTGGGCATAAACCGGTTAAAGTTTTCGATGAATGGTTGAAACAAAAAGATTCACATGATGTCATTAATGCCGCTTGGAAGTCACCAGTCAATAGCAACAAACCCGATGTAATTTTCCGAGAAAAACTAAAGATTGTCAAGCAAGAACTTCGAAAATGGTACTCCACGTCGCATGGTAAACTAAAGGTGGAAATTGAGGAATTAACCAATGCCATCAACGATTGGGAAAAGAAAGCTGAGGTGACTAATTTAGATGAAGAACAATTAAATAAATGGATGAAAGATCGTGAATCTCTTACTCAAAAAGAAAACATGCAATTAGAGATGCTCAAACAAAAAGCTAGATACAAATGGGCGTTAGAGGGAGATGAAAACAGCAAATTCTTTCACTCTTACATCCGTCGCCGGCACCATAAAAACAACATCCATGGAATTAACTCCGCCGGGGTATGGATTTCTAACCCTTCAAAAATCAAAACTGAAGCTTTTAATTTTTTTCAGGGACTTTTCGAGAAAAGCAACTCTGAAGGGTGGATGCTTAATAATTGGGATGTCTCAAAAATTGAAGAAAACATGGCCAAAGCTCTTGAGGTTAAATTCTCGGAATCGGAAGTGCTAGAGGCTATAAAAGGATGTGGAAGTAATAAAGCCCCAGGACCGGACGGGTTCAATATTCTTTTCTATAAAAAGTACTGGGACATCATTAAAGAAGATCTTTTAATAGCTATCAATTGGTTTTGGGAATCGGGACAAATCTCAAACGGGTGCAATGCGTCTTTCATCACTCTCATCCCTAAGGTTAAGGACCCTCTCAACTTTTCCAATTATCGACCTATTAGCCTCATCGGTAGTTACTACAAAATTCTTTCAAAATTACTCGCAAACAGAATCAGGAAAATCATACCGAGGCTAATAGGTGACGAGCAAACCGCCTTTATTTCAAATAGATACATACTTGATGGCGTTTTAATTGCTCTTGAAACAATCGACGACCTCAAATCTAGGAATCAAAAGAGTTTTGTCTTTAAAGTTGATTTTGAAAAAACTTTTGATTGTCTAGATTGGGACTTCCTTTGTTCCATTATGAAATCTATGGGTTTTGGGGCCAAATGGATTCAATCATGCCTAAAATCCACTTCTATCTCGGTCCTTGTTAATGGTTCACCGACCAACCAATTCTTCCCCAAGAGAGGTGTAAGGCAAGGAGATCCACTTTCTCCTTTCCTTTTTATAATTGCGGGTGAAGGCTTGAACCACCTCCTTAAGGTTGCAACTCTGAAAAATCTAATTAGTGGTGTTAAGGTTGGAAATGATAAGGTTGTCGTATCTCACCTTCAATACGCCGACGACACTATCATTTTTGGCAATTGGAATAAAAATGAAGTCAGGAATATTTTGAAAATTCTCAAATGTTTTGAAGAGTTATCGGGTCTTAAAATTAATCTTAATAAAAGTTGTGTGTACGGCATTGGTGCTTCTAAAGTTGAATTGTATAATATTGCCACTTGGTTCGGATGTAAAGAGGGTTCCTTCCCTTTTAAATATCTCGGCCTTCCCATTGGTGCAAATCTAAAAAGTCATAAAAATTGGGCTCCTATCTTCGATAAGTTTAAAAAACGGCTATCCGAGTGGAAGGCTAAAACCATTTCGTATGGTGGACGCCTAACTCTCATTAAAGCAGTCCTAAGTAGTCTTCCACAATATTATTTCTCTTTGTTTAAGGCCCCGGTAAGTGTATTAAAAGATCTTGAAAAATTGCGTCGTGATTTCTTTTGGGGTGGATCTTTAGATGAGAAAAAAATGGCTTGGGTCAAATGGGATCAAATACTTTTACCGTATGAATTCGGTGGTTTAAATGTCAACTCGTTAAAACTAAAAAATCTTTCCCTTCTATCGAAATGGTGGTGGCGATTTTTAACAAATGAAAACACTTTTTGGGTACGAATTATAAAGAGTATATATGGGGTTAATGGTGGGTTAGGGTGCTTTTCTAATTTATCCTCAATTAATTTGAAAAAAATTTCGGGTCGCACTTGGTTCAACATCATTAATATCGAGCACACCCTAAATAAGTTAGGGTGTGATATTTCTAATGCCTTTGTAAAAGATGTAGGTAATGGTGATGGTATGAGTTTCTGGAGAGACAAGTGGATCAGGGATAGACCCCTATGCGCTGCATTCCCGAGACTTTTTAGACTTGAGGCGGATAAAGACGCATCTATCTCTGGCCGTGTTTGCTTTTCAGATTCAGGTATCGTTTTTAACTGGAGCTGGAGCACCCTTCCTAGATGGCGAGCAGCTGACGAACTTGCAACTCTTACTCCCGAAATCGAAAATTTCAAGTTTTCAAATAATCAACACCCTCGCTGGACTTGGAAATTTAACCCAAATGGTTCCTTTAGCACCGAGTCTTTAATGCATCATTTGAACTCTTTAGCCGCTGCTAATCTTGGTCCTTTTACCCCCACTGTTCTAAATTCGTTGGTTCCTCAAAAAATGGAATTTTCATTTGGAGGGCGAAACAAAACAAGCTCCCTGTCCGTACCGAGCTAGATAAAAAAGGCATAGATCTTGACTCTGTAACGTGCCCGGTATGTGATGATGATGTGGAAACCCTCCTTCACACCCTTGTGAGGTGCGCAAACTCTAATGACATATGGGATAAAATTAAACGATGGTGGAACCTAGATCAATTACACATCACAAGTTTATCGGATCTTGCAAACGTTTCAAACGCTCAGATTAGCACTAATCTCGGTTCCGCTCTTTGGCAATCGGTCGTATGGATTACTAGCTATTACATATGGTTACATCGTAATGATCGAGCTTTCGGCAAGAAGAATCTTAGCACTTCAAAAATCGTGTCTGAAATCCAATCTAAGAGCTTCGAATGGATTAATAGTCGTTGGAAGAAAGGCAATCTAGAGTGGTCTAAATGGTTAACCAATCCGAGATGGTTCGATGCTATTCACACAAAAGTTGGCATAGGTTAATTTTCAGGTTTTTTATGCCGGATTCTTTCGTTCTCTTCCTTGGCGGGGGCTAAGAGGGGTAGGGTCAAGTGCTTTGTCGCTGTTTGTTACAGTACTGCACTCTGATTCCTATTCCTGCTTGTTATTACAAGTTGCTCCCCGCCTAGGCGGATTTCGGTAGATGAAGGCTTTTTCCTGAACATAAATATTAACCTGCGAGAATATCTACAGCCCGCATTGTATAGTCTCTGTTCTTTTCTTTATAGTTGTTTTAGCATAGCTTTTTCTTCGTGTTGTTCTTAGCATAGGCCTTTTGTATGAGTTTTCCTATATTGGTCTTCGGACCCTCTTTGTAATTTCTTTTCTTTAATAAAAGTTTGGCTTTTCAAAAAAAAAAAAAAAAAAAAAAAAAAAATCATTAATCATTAAGATCATCGTTAAATTACATAAATATAGTGTACACAGTACACTTGATGAATCATCATAAAAAAGCATTATGTACAACCAGCTTTTATTAACGACAATATTAAAAAATCCAATAAAAAACCATAAACCAATGACCATATCAGCTAGAGAGTGAGCCAGCCACTCCCGTCATTTTACTGTTAACATCCCATGTTTTTGGCTTGGCTTTTGTGAGCCACTAATAAGTGTTTGGTTAACTAGTAACAACAAAACTATTGCCATATGCTATATGAAACCCCTTGTTTATTATTGATTCACATATTAGTCCCTAAGTATTTTTTTAAATTGTCCACATATTAGTCCCTAAGTATTTTTTTAAATTGTCCTTGCAAACCCTCCAATAGTTACAAATGGTATTTTATTTTCATCGTGATAATCAGTTTTTACTCGAACCAAGTTACCAGTAACATGACACAACTATTTTGATGACCTAATGATGTCTATAAACTGGCATTCAAATAGTACAGGCCATTAGTTGACAAGTCGTTTAAAAAGGTGATTTACTCGAAGAAACTTGTTGAGGCGTACCATCTTAATAGACCTTTGCATCAAAATCAACACGCTTTCGTCTTTCTTTTTTGATCTCATTAATTGTAGACATGTGAAACTTCACTTTTATATGAAACATGTTCTAACTAGCTTATTATGTAAGTAGACGTGTTTCTATCGCGAGTACAATTAAACATGAAATAGTATTAACAGATGGTAATATAAATGTTGACTGTTTTTACTAAAGAGGGATGCAAGTCAGTGCGTTGCGGCGTCACGGTGGGTCCGCGCATTGTGGTGGGGATGTGCATCTTGATTTAATAAAATGTTTGAAATTGGAGAAAAAGAAAGGGAAATTTGTGAAGAATGTATATAAACTAAACTTTTAATGAATAATCATGTTAAATTAGTTGTGAAAAAAGAGAGTAATAAAAATGTTGTTATAAAGAGAATAACAGAAGTATGGAAGAAAAAACACGAGTGGCGTCAAAGTCAGCAAGCAGGGAAAGCAGGCTTACAAATCTGCCTCTAAAGTTCTACATAATTGCCATGTTAACGTGAATAGTGTCATGTTTCCATAATTAGTACTAAGAGTATAACATTTTCTCTGTTAAAATTTATTTTTGTAAGACAAAATACACATCTTTTTTGTTAAAAAGGCAAACGGACACACTCCACATTTTTACTTCACAGAGGTTTTCGTCTTTTTGATAGATGGAAGTTCTCCAAAAGTATGAAAAACTTGAGGACTTTGTACTATCCATGTGTGGATGGATTCTGTTCAACAACTCAAGGACTTGGAGTGCATCTTTTGATGTTTTCACTGCTTGAAGTGATTGCTATGACCACCTTCGCCTATCATACAAATGAATAGATGATGATGCGGGCTACTGCTTGAGGTATGCAAGTTAGAACTGATTTAATCTGTATGACCTTTTACACGGATATATACATAATACCTACACCAAAACTTGAATACGTAACTTTAAGATCAGAGGGCACGTTAATGCTGCTAGGTCAATGACTTTTTGATAGAAAAGTACAGATCCTTTATCAACACTTTTGTTGCCTATGTCGTTCGTTACCGAGAATTTTTAATTTGAATAACTATATTTCACCCTCGAAAGATCCATAAAATATATGTGACATATTAAAGAATTAAAAACATGCATCACTTAAAAAAGAGAAAATTACACAAATAGTTCTTGCAGTATGTCAAATATTTCGTGGATAGCCCAAACTAGATTATTTTTTCACCTGAATAGTTCAGAAGTTGACACGTTTTTCATAGATAGTCCAAATTTCTAACATCCAATGAACTGATGAACATAATTAAATTTATCCATTAGTCATGGTATGTGCTTAGCATATAGGATTATTCACGCAAAACGTGCAAACTTCTTGACTATTCAGGTCTAAAAATTAAGTTTGGACTATTCACAAAATATTTGACAAACTACAAGGGCTATCTGTGTAATTTTGTCCTAAAAAGGCTAAAATACATCAAACAATACTTGAATCCATCTATCCCTATGCATTATGCATTACAATGCCAGGCATGCTTAATTGAATTTCTCTACACACCTCCAATGAACTATCACATGACTACACGTGACCATGTATCATTTGTTGCTTTTTGTCACACAACTCCCACATTTTTCATAAATTTATTTTTCAATTTAATAGCAATTAACCCTTTAACTATGAGACTGCATGTTACAAAACAGAACAAAACTAGCTCGAGTTGGTTCCGTCTCGAATCTCAGTTTGGAGCACTTTTTGGGTTTTTAAGTATGATCCATCCCGTACCCAATACCGAAATACTAGCAAACTACGGATCATGGATTGTACCGAAAAACTTCGGGTATATTCAGGTTCAATTCGGTTCCTTATTGTCTTTGGGTTTGCTCGGTTCTTCCAGTCGTATGCACACCGCTAACTTTTATTTAAGACTTAGATAAAGATTAACATAACCTTTGGTGACTATTGATGAAGAAATTGAATTGAAGTGTATAATTGGCAATCATGAATGGCGCCTATTGATCAAGATAGTAGTAGATCGTAACACCAATCAATTCAGTAATGAGGAACACTGCATGTGGGTTTAAACTTGATTCTAGGCTTTACTACTCAATGGGACCATATGCTACTTTACAGAAGAACAAGAATGAGACCCTAACCACAATAATTGCCCAAGTACTAAAACACATACATAACGACAAATAGTTTTGACAATTAACTTCTTTAGTAGTTTATTTCTGTTACTTAACATCCAGATTAAGCCCTAAACTGCTTTGTAATCTTGACGCGAATAGTGCACTTTATTAGCAAGTTTTACGGTTTAAATTCACATAAAGTAAAGATTTTACATAGTATGAAGATCTCAAGGTACATTACATGAATCATCACATTTGGAGGTTGGTAACAAAACAATATTATCAAAATAATAATAATCTGAATTCTAAATCTCTTGATATTTGAAAAAATAGTTAAGGTTGTAAAGCATTAGACATCGGATTTGGGCAGCAGTAAATATAACCCAATTCCCAATTGCTAAAGCTATGCGTAGTGGCGGAACGTAAATTTTAAGAGCCGATACACACACACACACACACACACATATTTTATACATATATCATTTAAGTTAATTTCTTGAACTTAACGATACTGATTCTAATTGAAAATTCATCGAGAGATACGAAAAAAGATAAGTAAATTGATGATAAATGCAAATGTGTGAGCATTCATCATTTTGGTTATATACTTATATCTATTTCATACAGACTCCGATTTAGTTAATTCAACAGCCCAAATGTTCATAACTCAAATGACTACAAATTCAATTAGTTAATGAAAAATAGAGGGGCGGTTGCCCCTACCTACCCTATATAACATCCGCCCCTGGCTGCGAGGTAGTGATCAAGGTGATGGCCCATAGCGAAGTGGGGAAATGGCATTTTCTCAATAATTTGAAAACAGGTCAGCAGTATTCCAGCTACATTCTTCATACTAATAAGTGCAGACATGAAGACTAAACATTCAATAAGACTAAAGACCCTACAAGTTGCCTTTTTATATGGGGTATGTGCTTCTAAGAAGACCACCTAGCGAGATTTAAGATGGTTATTGCTCCCCAAAAAAGAACTTACCATGTTCATGTGTAAGAGAAACGACAGATTTCATAATGATGATCATGGATAATGGATAATCATACAGTACACGTTACAGGAGTGTGAAAACAAGCAATTAAAATAACTAAAATTGAAAACTAGATAAATTTGTTTGACGTTGTTACTAAGGGAGAAAGATGGCTTAATAAACCTCATTGTTCTTTTCGGGCTTTGGATCGGGCCGGTTTGGGCTTGATTATGTTACCTAGAAGGATTAAAACAACTGGAATGATAGTTCCAATGTAGTATACACTCCCGTATGCAGCCAGTGTTTCGTGCAGACTTAATACCTGTAATCATAAAGCCCAACACAAATTAGATTTGCTAGTTTTAAACATTTATCTAAATAAAATAAAATAAATAAATAAAACACTAGTATATCAAATTTCAGACTAACCATAAAGCCAACGCAAGAGTAATTTAGGACAAGAAGTGTGTAAGCAAAGTTCATGAGCATTAAAATCTTCTTAACCATCGCCAAATTGGGTGGGACCGCCTGCTGCCATCTGTAAATGGCTGTTCATAGACAAATAAAAATAATTATAAGCCAATGACATAAGATCATTTTCTTTTATAACTTCTAATTGACCATGGAAATTAGTCATGTGGAAATAGTTGACCAATTTGTTACCTCTTGACCCGGCAATCATCAAAGCAGACTGAACAAAGAATATTATGTACCCAGGATACAATCCCTGTCGTAATCATATATATCGAACAGTGAGTGTTTATGAGAAGAAATATGATACAAACACTGGTTGTTTCTATATAAAAGAGTAAGTTTAGATTATTAATTAAAAAAATAATATAAAAAGAACTTACATGCCAAACAGCACTAACAGTCTGTGTTGCTAGCAATTGTACAAAACCAGGCTTCTTTCCCTTTTTAACAAGTCGGTCATAAACATCTAATAACACATAAAAAAAATTAGGGCTTCTTTCCATAAATATGCATTTATTAAATTAAATTCTTACAATGACGAAGCCATGTGCTGACTTGTATGTTCCACACAAGTGGTAGCTCAACTGAACTTTTGGCAAACTCAACACCCAAAACATCAACGTTCTTTGCACGGTCCCATCGGGCTTTGGGTGGGGAAGAATCGCTCCAGCCCGTGAAGCCCAGCCCAGATATAATAATAGAAGCTTCTGAAATGGACCATATGAAATAATATTTCCAACGGGCTGTAAATCCCGCCATGTATTGGTAGCTTAAACGTTTCACAAATCCCCACTCTTGATATATCGGCTCACTGAATCTCGAAAGTGGATGATCGGGTACAAGATATAAGTATAAACCCATACAAAAACCCGCTTGAACAAGAGCCTTAAGTGTTGGTAAGAAAGGTGATGGCGAACCTTTTTCAGATTTGGTCCAAATCTAAGCAAAAATGGTCGAGAATAAATTTATTGATAACAAAAGGAAAAAAATCGAGTAGAAAGATGGTTTATTACGGTATTACCCCTTTCCTTTCGGTCCAATCCAGATAATCCTTGATTTCATAGACTGGACCAGCAAAGTGACTACCACAGCAGAGGCAGTATCCAATGTACTCGATCAAAGAAGGTAGTTTCATTAAGCGGTTATTCTTTTGAGATTCACGCAGATCTTCCTCTTTTAACAGTCCATCGTTGTAATTAATGGCGCATGAGATCACTTTCAGTGTTATCACCATAAGTGATCCTAGATGAAACACAAATTAGTTGTATACACATTTGGCATTTATTGGAAAAGAAACAACAAGCATAACATGATAATAAGGTCTTGTTATGTACATCATTATTGTTTGTTTAATATTTATTTCTTGCTCCTTCTTATATCGAAATAAAATAATCGTTATCAAGTATGTAGATGGAGAGAGCGTTACCTGTAGCATCAATGCCTCCCTCCTTCCATGCATCTCCACTCATATAATACACATGGCTGCATGTTTTCAATAGTTACAACAACAACAATAACAATACCCAATCCCGCGTATGCGAGGTATGGGGGAGGTGAGATGTAGACAATCATTCCTCTACCCTGGAATAGAAAAGAAGTCGTCTCTCTAACCACGAGTTGAGAAAAAATTCTCCACCCACCGAAAGAGAAAGTCATCCCCTCTCTACTCCAAAGTAGAGAGATTGCTTCCGAGAGGACCTTCGGCCAATAGTTAATTTTAAGACTTCAAGGAGGAATCAATAGTTAATTCTTTGATTTTAAGAGTTAATTTTAAAAAATCAATAGTTAATTTTAAAAATTAATCCTTTGATTTTAAGACTTCAAGGAGGAATCAAATCAAATTATCAAATTATTTGAGAATAACAAAAACGAAAAGAAGACGAATTCATAGCAAAAATTCAATGTTTTTGCATCAGGGTCAGCGCCAACATTTATAATTGAGGGGGAGTTACTGTCTATTTAAAACATAAACACCATTATTATATTTATATTAGAACAACGTAACAAAGTCTCAAACATAACGTCGTTAGAAAAAAGGAAATACATTTCTCATACTAACACATGTAATGTCCCAAAATCAACTCTCATAATTTATTTAATAGCGCACCAATATGTTATTAGTAAAAGAAAATTTAATCTGAACACGCATTTAAGTTATACGTTCACAATTTGGCAGCTGAACTACAAATGAGTCTTGTATCCAAGTTATATGTTAATTCAAACAAATATATAAAGGCATAAAGCAAAAGTACAAAACATATGAAAAGGAAATAAATAAATGTCCTGTACATTAGGCATTCAATGTTGGAAACTATTTATTTCTTAGAAAATGAACAATTATCTCTCAGTGTTAATGGTTAGAAAACTTACCAAAGTAACGTTAACGATAATACTAACCTATAAATAAGATTCCAAATTTATATCTGTAAGTTTGTACGAGTAATAAATAAACAATAAGAAGAAAAAATGACTCTGTTTCCGTCTTTTGAAAGAAGTAAGGTGTTCTTCCTTCATCCTCCATCCACATAGTTACAACTAGCCTCCAAATTTGAATATGTAAATTTATGACAAAAGCAACAATAAGGGGCTATTGTATAATACTGGTAACCTATAATTAGTCGCCAATTTTATAACTGTACAGTTTGTAACAAAAGACACAATAAGTGCCTTTCATCTTATACTAGTTCCCTATAATTACAACCTAAGATGTTGGTTACAGATATATGTAAACTTCAAATGACGTTACAGAAACCGACAGATGAGTTGTGTTGCGCCGAGAAAGAAATAAAATACGCTTGGAAATAATTTAGAGCAGAACGATAACAGACGCTGAAACGTAACTAAGCACCTTAGCAAATACACAGAGTTTATTCAATTCAACGTATGCTTTAACAAACAATTTTGGTATATGTTTTGTCAACGGACATGAATCACGATGCATCATTTATTACACTTCGATGAACACTCGTGAACACTAAAATATTTGTAAGTTCTAAGCTACTTCGTTATATTCACATTATTAATTATGTATGTATGTATGTATATATATATATATATGTGTGTGTGTGTGTGTGTGTGTGTGTGTGTGTGTGTGTGTGCGCGCGCGAGCGCTTCTATATGTAAGCGAGTGCATCATAACACACATTGCACAAAGTATAATTTCAAATATGTTAGCAATTCAGGTAACATAGAACTAATATAATTTCAAATTCAGTTGATGTACATTCATAAATTGAGCCCTAATACCAGAATATAATTACAGTAAAACTATATAATATATAATACTCGGAATATAATTATAATAAACAAAAATAAAGAAAACATATATAATTGAATTTCATAAATTATAATGAATAATCATCATACCATCCAATGAGGTAACCCATGGCAGACACGAATGAAATCAAACCACATCGTTTTCTATAGAGAATCATTGATGCGTAACTGGTCAACATAGGGACCAAAAAATGCAAATTGGATGAGAAACCAAAGGATATGTAGGAAAGCAGGGCACCGGTGAGGGCGGCGTAAAGGTGTCTAGCGGTGGCGCCGCCGGGAACGAGACGGTGGAAGAAGCTGACGGGAATAGAAGCGACAAAACACAGAAGAAATCGGAGTACCGGAACTGATACTCCGATGGCCGACGCCATGGATTCCATTTCCATGATTGTGTAAATTTTGATCTCAGACGGGGGAGGGAGAATGATGGACTGAGTTTACGAGGAGTTGAGAGATTTTATATATCAACACGCTATCTATAAAAACCCAACATATAAGAACATGGGCGCGTTGTTGGGTGGTGGGGTGTTTGATAAGCGTGCTGTAATGTTGTTGCTGGTTAATGGGTGGCGTGTTGAGTGGCGTGTTAGGTGGCATGTTAGGGGTATTTTTTTATTTCTTTTTCATTTTTCTTTCAATTTTATTGATTTATTAATTATTTTATACTATTATTTTATTAATTAAAAAAAACAAATACGATTAAAATAAAAACGATACAATTAAAATTAAATAAAAACGATACGATTACATTAATAAAAACGATACGATTACATAATAAAGACGATACGAAAAATAAAATTCATAAACTAATAAATAGAATCCTGACTCACGTAACCTTCTTCAAGGTTACTCGAATCGGAGGGCTCCTGATTAACCAGAGTAACACCCATGTTTACAAGATACAAGACAATTCGACATGGTCGTGTCCTGGCTCGCTCTTTTTGCGCATCCCATTGCTCATCCGTAAACAGAAACATCAACGATTGCTGCTCTTCGTCGAAATACACAATTTGCGTAAATACGTATGGTGTTTCTTTTTGGAGAAACTTGGACAGCTTCGTCCAATCTTCAATATCGGAAACGTCAACATCTTCAAATGATTTTTTTTCCCGTCTACGTACGATTTTCAGTCGTACTCAGCTCGGCCCCGTAGTGAACGTCAAGAGAAAGTTTGGTGAAAGACATCCTGTTTTGATAAAATATAGAAGTGTATATGTTTGTGTTGTGTGAATATGTTTGTGTGTATCTGTATGTGTGTATCTTTGTATATATATAGAAGAAGAAGAAATTGTATCTGTTGCATGAAATTATATTCGTTTCATAAATCAAATACGTGTACATTTTTACCCAACACGCCTTCGAATTTCACGTGTTAACTTGGAGCACGCGGCCCCATTCTCCACCCAACACGCCGCGCTACGGCGTGTTCGCCGGCGTGTTGGTGCAACACACTACCGAGCACGCTCGGTTAAAGAAGGTCTAATAATAATAATAATAATAATAATAATAATAATAATAATAATAATAATAATAATAATAATAACAATAATAACAATAATAACAATAACAATAATAACAATAATAATAATAACAATAACAACAACAACAACAACAACAACAACAACAACAACAACAACAACAATAATAATAATAATAATAATAATAATAATAATAATAATAATAATAATAATAACAATAACAATAACAATAATAACAATAACAATAACAATAATAACAATAATAATAATAATAACAATAACAATAACAACAACAACAACAATAATAATAATAATAATAATAATAATAATAATAATAATAATAATAATAATAATAATAATAATAATAATAAAAACAATAAAAACAATAATAATAATAATAATAATAACAATAATAATAATAATAATAACAATAATAATAACAACTAGTTTACGAACCCTCGCTTCGCGCCGGGGGTTCGGTTTTCAATGTATTTTATTGCGTTTAGTTTGTAAAATTACTTCGTGGCTAACGATGATGTCGTTGAAGCGCAAATCGAGTCGAACTAAAAGGTATAATACGTGAAAGATTTAAATGTTATTTTAAATTAACAATATATGTGCATCTCCGCGTTTTGCTATGAAGTTGTCGACTTTTAAAAATTTAACGCAAAATTAGCGTGTATGAAAAGTACCTCAAATATTTAGCATTTTTTAAAAAACGTCCGTTTTGCGTATAGTTAGTGACATTATGTTTCTAAAATTATTTCGAGTTTAACGATGGTGTCGGGAAAATTTAACTCGTTGCGAGCGAGAAGATATGACCCGTTGAATATTTGGGTGGAGTTTAGTTAAGATTTTTTATGAAAATGATTATTTGACACTTTACTTTACCCCCTATTTTAGGGGCCGCTTCTAATTTTAGAATAAAGTTTGGGGTTTTTTTTGGAAAAAGGAAAAAAACTGAAAACAAAAAAAAAGGTGAAAGGACGAAAGTGCCCCTGATTACTATTCACGATTTTTGTCTATTAGAGAGTATATAAATTAATAATAATAACTAACATTAATTATTAAATAATTAATTAATAATAATAATAATACTTTACAATAATAATTAATAATAAAATTAAAATGGAGTAAATGATAATAATTAATATAATTAATATTATAATAAAACTGATAATAATAATAAATAATAAATTAAATGATAATAACACTAATAATAGTAATAATTGAAAATAATAATAATTATATTATTATAATAATACTAACAATAAGTTATTTAATAAGATAATCTATTATAAATAAAGGATTCTTCAAACAAAATGCAACTTTTAGATAATCTATTATAAATAAATAAATAATGATTAAAGTAGCGTTATCCTCGTTTACGGGAAGCAAAATTAATGCTTACTTCTAAAATATATATCATGTAGCTAGTGACACAAAACCAAAAGTGACACTGTTGTCCTTTCAATTTTTATCTTTTATTTTATTTCCTGTGGAGGTATACCCAAAATAGTCTCTTGCTAAAATTATAAAATTGTATCTAATGATGTATAACAAACAAATACTACCGAACCTATATATAAATGCCCATCCAAATTGATATGTACTCCACAGGTTAATATCACATGATGAGACAAAACCATTTCAAGTTGTAAATATGAGACAAAACCATTTCAAGTTGTAAATATAAAGAGGAACCGATATAATATGTCACACCTCCAAATAGGATCCGGGGTAAATGTGACCATTCATATCATTACACAAGTTGAAATACACGAGAACGACTCTATATGAGGCGTTTTAAAATCCTTTTATTAAAATAAATAGCAGAAGCATTATTCAAAGTTTTACATCATAATAATAAATGTAAAATGTTTTATGAATGAATGGTGGACTACATGCAGGCAGCAAATCAATCATCAAAGCAGCACATAAACCAATTGTTACCTGATAAAAAACTTGCTTAAAAACATCAACACAATGGTTGAGTGAAATTCATAGGTTTATAATTGATAATCAAAGGTTTTTAGACCACAAGTTTAGTTATAAAAATCGTTATAAATCATATATAAAAAATAAATAATATGTCATGAGTTATAATATCGAGCTAAACATAAACCCCTGACATTGCGCGTGTGTCGGCAATCATTATTATGTACGTCCATGACGATCGGTCAATGGGTAGAGACGTCGCTCTCAATAGGCGTATTCACAATAATTAAGCTTGCCACATTCAAATTCCAGCAATTAACGATATTATGGTGGGGATTTGCATGTAATGATATAAGTTAACAAAAGTCTCATGAAGTTGTATATCAAAAAGTTTAGGCACTTGTGTCTAAATTGTAAATCATTTCAAAAGCAAACATGTGTCTCACCCCAAAATACATTAAGATAAATAAAAACGTGGCTATGAAGTTAACCTTAATAATAGCACAACAACAGTTATCACTCAAAAGTAATAGAAGCAAAGAGTTATTCCTTAAAAGAAATAAAAGCAATGTAGTAGACTGAGATCTCAACCTAGAGATAAAATGTTTGGTCAAAAGTTTGTCCAAATGACAAGAAAGTTCCTAAGAAAACTTAGGGAATTAATAAAATGTTTGTGTGTCTACCATAATCACATTGATGTTTACACAACTTTGCCCAAACCTCAGTGCTATCAAATAATTCCGGAATGACCAGGTGTAACCGGCGCGCCCAGGACTCTTGATCAAAAACTAAGTCATGAAATTCGAGATCCACAACCTTATCCCATAATGGCAGCCTAGACATCATTCACTTACGACCATAAGTAGCGGTGAAGTTCGTATAATTTGTACGTTTTTCGGTATGATTACAGTATTCACTAGTTGTGTGTGTATAGGAATACATCACTTAATTATGGTACTTGTACATATATAAGTTCAAGTTATAATATACTTATAAGTATTTAATTATTGTTTTATTAATATAATTAATAATGTTAATATAATATATATTTAGTATTGATATAATAGTTTATTAATGTATATAATTAAATAATAAATTAAATAGTTGGATAATTATAAAATCTCACATTCCATATTATCTAAAGATTTCATAACATTAGATTTTATTATTTAATTAATATATATATTTTATATATTTATATATATACCGATATGTATATAATTATATATAAATTCATTTTTAAATTATATAAATATTCAAGAAATAGGAATACAACTTTTATAAACTTATTGAAGTATATACATACAGTAGATATTTTATAAAAATATTTATACCATGTTTTTGTATTTATTTTATATATAGAAACAAAGTTAATTAGGTAATAAATACAAATTCGACTCAAATAATTTGTTTTATAACTCTTATAAGTTTCATATACTGCAAAGATAATATAAAATTTTATAAATCGAATTTATCCCATGTAGAATATTTATGTAGAATTTTATCAACAATTAATCTTATAATCGAATATATATTACATAAATTCACTTTTAATTTAAATAAATATCAAATAATTATAGTTAAAAAATTTATGGATCACTTTCAGATTATAAACCTGCATAAAAATTTATAAAAATTATTTATCTTAATCTTATCTTTATTTTTATATTTATCTTATATTTTATTTTTGGTAAATACAAAATAGGACTTAATTATATAATAAATACTATTTCGACCAAAAAATTTAGGTTTATAATTTTTACAGCTTTATCTAATTTTTATAAACTCAAAAAAATTTTATATATATTTTTATTATGGCCATATATATTTATTACAAATTCTATACAGTTTTTAATATATACCATGAAATTAATTACAAATAATACTCCAAAAATTCTAAAATTCGTTTTTATATGTTCCTTAACAGTTACAACTAATTTTAATACAATTCTTACTGATCTTAATATTTTATGTTATATATATATATATATATATATATATATATATATATATATATATATATATATATATATATATATATATATATATATATATATATATATATATAAAACATACTATAAATCATGAACATCAGTCTGATGTGTCACTCTCTAATTACCTTCTAATTAAAATTTCTGATGTGTAATTTAACTAATTAATCACAATTAACTCTAATTAATCACCTTCAAATCCACGTGGCCATTTCATTTGCTAAAGGAAAATTCACGCAGAATTTTTTTTTCCACTACTCTCATCTCCTACACCCCATCTCCAATCCATATATGCTACAAACCCTAATACATCTCAACAATACATCTATAATTAGGTTTCAAATTAGGTTTTGTCGTGCCAATTAAGGTTTCGAACGTATGCGATAATCTTCGTCTGATCGATCGATGTGGATGAAATCAATAAAAGTGGGTGATATGTTGGCAAGACAATAGCTAATACAAGTTTGGCTAATTGAAACAAGTGCAAAAGACGCTACCAGAAGTATTTGCGGATGAATTATCTGCAACATTTAAAATTCAAATTCATCAACAGGTATGTTCATCTTCAATTTTGTATCAGTTTACAATCTTGGTTTTGAATTTTTTTATCATCGATTAAGTCACCAATTATCTAATGTTGGTACATTAGGGTTTCGTTTATTGTTCGTTTAAGGCACCGATCTAGAATAAGATGATTTTCAACCTGTTAGAACACAAAATAAGAGAGCTGAAAGTCCATGTAAGCATCATAATTAAAATTTTCAATCTTTGACATGTAAACCCTTGATTCATTGGTTGGGTTTCCCTACTGTCAATAGTCTTAGAACAACTTCAACTTATTAGCTATGTATTTGTCATTGATTGTTATACTACTTTTCCAACTCTTTATTTGTATTTTCATTTATATAATTGTTAGTTTGTTGGCTCTAGACAATGGTTAATAACAAATAATTTGAATTGAGGAATTGTAAAAGAGTCCTAATTGTACATTGACCGTATTTTGTATTAAATACTTGTATATTACTTTTTGATATACGATTAGTTCTCTTTTTTTTTTCAAAGCACAAGACGTTATTCGGACTCAGATGGACAACTCAAATGGACATTAGGTTCAGATAGCACAAGAAGATATACGATTAGTTGTCTTCTTTTTCATTACTTTTTATTTGTATCATATCATTTGCTGTCACATATTTCTTATTTTTAGTCACAATGATTCAAATTTGTATCTATGCATGGAAAAGTTATAGTTTTATCTTATTTTTCAGTTGTCCACACCTGACATATTTGAGTCTGATCCACTCAAATTACCACCTTTAATTCAAATTTATGAGGTAAATCTTTATAGTTTTATCTTAGTGAATCTTTGCTAAATTTGCCTGCTGGTGGTAGCGTGGCAGGTTTGTGCCTGTGGTTGTGTCGTGTACAAAAAATGGCGGATTGTGCATAATTGAACACAAGTGGTTAATATTTTTGAACCTTTTCATTATTTTGATTTTTTTAACGATTTTTTGCTACTGTTGTTCTTTTGTGTCTGTTTTACGGAAGCATTTCAAGATTCAAGATTCTGTTTTGTGCGTCTATTTAACACACTATAATTTAATTTGTTCGTCTGTTTTTGCTCAGTTACTAAATTTTTCATTGTTTGAAAATTCTTTTAAAGTCTACAGTTTGATCTAATAGGCAACTGAGATATCTCTGTATATAAATTGTTATAGTGTGTTTTCTTATGTGAACTGATTTTTGTTAAACTTAATTACGACCGTTCAAGTTTATGTTAGATTGTTATAGTGTGTGTTTCTATGTGAATTGGCTTTTGTTTAACTTAATTGTGATCGTTCAAGTTTATGTTGATATTTTTTTTATACAATTCATCAACATCATATAACATCCTTTAGTCTTAAAGTTGTATCTGAATCGAATATCTAGATGTGTTTAAGGAAAATTCATCTCACTTTCTATCGGAAAGAGTGTTGCATAATCAGTTTTCTGATGTTTGTATATCTATATGTATTCAGCTTAAGTACCAAAATATGATGTGCTCTGATGTGAAGAAATGTATTCAGTTTCCTGATTTTACTAAAATATTCTTTTTGCAAGGATTAACAATTACATGGTCGTAAGATTGATTTCACATTTAGGAGCAAGTAAATACCGAAATTTGACCATTTACTCCTGTCATAAATAATTGTATTTTTTAATGTCTATTTAGGAGAGTGATTATATAAAGGAGTTGGTGAAAAGCATGGCTTTAAGAAATGATCGATAATTGTAAAGAATTTGTCTGGGCGAATTGGACAGCGATCAGTGATGGGAGAGGTAATAACCACTATACTCTACTAACGTGCTTGCATATTTATATCTTAAGTTATAAGAGGTTTGATATAGTTAACCATAGTGTTATCTAAAGGCGATGGGCCTTTCACAAAATGAAAGATAAATGTTGGTGTAATTTTGGGCGGATTGGCAAATTGGTTAAATTGTCAACCCAGAGGTTGGTTTTATTATACATCTTTAAAAGTATTGTACATGTAAAAAAGGCTTGACTTTCTTTTCGGTATTTCTTAAAATACATTGCTTGCCCATATAGATCACTGGATAGATAGATTTCAATTTCTGTTTGATCATTTAACCATTTAGTTACATGCTTATTGAATAACCAACCATTAAAAATTGCATTAATCTAAATAAGAACGCTCGTGATAAAAGGGTCAAGTCCGTGGTTGAATGTGGATGTCGTTATTTTAGAGTGGGTAATATGTCGAGCAGAATCCATATAGATTCTTTTTGAGTTTGATATTCATCAATATGAAATTTGGATACGTGTAGACATAATTTATTTTAACATGATCATTTAGTAAATTGAGCAGAATTTTGGCCACCAATCCTTAACCAACCTGAGGCTACACAAGTATGGCTATGACAGGTGCCGTATTCTAATTGTTATACTTCTTCACCTTCTTTTACTATTCGTGAAATGCAAATTCTTAAAACTTATGAATCATGATTGCCACTTAAAAATTGTTGTCAAGCTTAAATGTTGTTGCTTTGAGATGTATGGAATAATATGTTCGGTATACTACCATGTATGCCTAAATACTTATGTTCTAAAATACAGAGATATTGGCTGTGGAGTTATACGAATGCTAATAAACTTTCACTTTTATTAAAATAATGTTCATATTTTGGGTGTTCGTTTAGAGACTACACTGAATTCAATATTTTCACTATTCAGATTTAGCTAAATGGTATCAAGTTTAATTTAACAAGATTACCAATTTAAGGTTTTTCAATCTTTATCAAAGTATACCTTATGATTGATGTGGATGAGCCCATTCTATGGTAGGCTTTAAGGTAACCCACCATATTTCATATCACAATATGATTACTGTAATACCATACTGTCCTCTTAACTGCATTTTTGCGTTGGTACATTGCGGAATAACATTGAATGGTTAATGCAAAAGACACTGAAAAAAGAATTCAAGTTTGGGATCAATTAATGTTAACACTCACACAAACACAGAAAAGTCTGAATGTTTCTTTACTTTCTTTGACCCTCCACAAGTGCTTGAAGATCAGGATGCCATTGACGAAGAGGACATAAGATCCTTATTTAATGCTCATTTTTAGCAGTTGTTGAGAGGTTATATTGTCGATCGACTAACTTATGAATGAGTCGATTTTTATTAAACTTCATTTCATTATGAATGGAGATGCTTTTTAACAGAAGTAACGCGTTCATAAGGTACCTACCGAGTTAACGACCTCCAAGAAAAGAAAGGACTAAACTCCATAAAAAATAATGGAGCAGCAGTGATCTTGAAGACCGTATTGTATAGATGCAGTGACCATTGAAGACCGTATTTCATAGATGATAGAATGTTTTTTTCTATCTCACTCACATGTAGTTGTTTTAATTATAATATAATCAATTCTTTTAGTGTCATGGAGCACTTTACGAATAGATATGCTATTACGTACCTACTTGATCATTGTAATTGTATCATACAGCTAATCAGTACTAATATTAACGTTTTTAAATACTATTTTATAGAGCTGCCGTGCAATGCACGGGCTCTTAAATCTAGTATATATATAGCGGTTACGATTAAAAATAAGGAATATATATATAAAACAGTAAATAAATTATAATTTAAATTCTAATATTCTTTTTATGTTAATTGCAACCTACGAAAATTATTTTATTCCAGTTTTTAAGTACATATACTAATTTTTATCGATTTTTGTATATATATGTTAACCGATAACAATAATAGAAAATAAATATATAGTATAACATACAAATTAATATTTTGACCCTAATAACTTATATGTGATTAATAGAACCTGTAAAAATTATTTTTACTAATTTTACTGGTTTATAACTATTTAATCCAATTTATATACATATATACATAATACTCGCCACATAATGATAATAAAACTTATTTGATTGATATTATAAATTAGTAATATATGTTAACGCCTTAGATCTATATTATTATGAGTTTTAATTAGTTTATAAAAATTTATAATATTAAAATTCGATTTATTATATATATATATATATATATATATATATATTATACCCCGTATGTATATTTATATATATATATATATATATATATATATATATATATACTTAATAAATTTATAATTAATATTAATATTAATCGGTAAATCTTAATACATATATAATATAATTCTATACATATATGTAGGTTAATTATATTTATTATTATTTATTATTATTAGTAATTGAAAAGAAAAAGAAATAAAATATATATACGAATAAAAAAAATAATGCTGAAAGAAAAGAAAAAGAAAAAAAAACTTACAATGTTTTTTTTTTCCTGAGAAAACTTGTAGAAAATTGGATGAATGAAAAAGTGATTTTGGGTGCCCCTTTATATAGATACAAAATACTTGGGCTCCAAAAAAATAACAATATGATTTATATTAAAATTCCTTTTATAAATCATTTATTTATTTATTATTTTTTTTATTAAGTTCAGGCCGACTCCCCTTTTATTTATTTATTTATTTTTTTTATTTTTACAAAAATAGATTTTGGTGTATTTTTGTTATCATTTTTATAATTTAATTATTATTAATCGAAATTAATAATTATATACGTATATTTTCGACAATTTTTAACACATAAATATTTATATTATTTACTCTTATACTTATTTACTTTAACAACACAAAACTTTTACATTTTTCATAAGTACACACATATATAAATACTTACATATTATTTAATCATATTAATATATACTATATACATATATATTCACATTAATTTATTATAATAGTAATAAATATTAGGGTTAAGGTTTATATTATTAATTAATATTTAGGGTTAGGGTTTAGTTTATTATATACGAGCATTTAATTATACGAACATTTATTATAACTGGATAACAACCCTAATGATAGTATACATAACAAGACCAATGAAACCCTAAGGGTAATTTAGTCTTTTCAAGAATGAAAAAATGAGGGTTGTCACATAATAACCCCATTTCGGATCTTGGACATTGAATTTCACAATGTGAAGAGACAATTCTGCTTATCGACATTTAACTCATGCACTATTAGAATATATAAATATATTAGGATTGGTCCAGCATGGGTTTAGTCCATTAATATTTATTAGGTTTAACTTGTAGTCTATAAATATCGATCAATTTAATACATAATCCTTACGGGGTTTCTACCATTCAACAGCACCATTATGAGCCCGACTAACACAAACTTTGCATGATATCTAGACAAACTATAGTATGTAAACTAAAAAAATTCATGTAAGTGTTATTTCGCATGGTCACCCAAATTAACGTAGTTGTTCTATCTTATCTATATCTATATATAGATTAAGTTCTAGGAAACTAAATGAGGATAATAAATGAGGTAAGTAAATTTTAATCTCACTAAAATTTTTATTTGTTTTATGTTTATTTATAATTATAACTTTAGTTGTCCTATAATTTATAATTATAATTATAATTATAATAATTATAATTTCTATTTCTATATTCATAATATATAAATATTGAACATAATAAAAATATATGTGTATTAGTTTTGAGTTCATAGATATTAATTATATTTTCTTTCTAATAAATTATAAGTACATATTAGAAATAAAGATTCTTTTGTAATATAGACAATATATATCAATATTAATATATTAATATACAATATTAAATTATATTGACTATAAAATAATAATAATTGTTATATTACTAATAAATCAACGAGTTCATCTTTTAGAGTTGCATTCATAAATAATCATTAAAATTCAATCATTACATTTAATTAAGAAATTAAAATATTTAGTCTAGATGTAAATGTACATATGATATTTAACGGTTTTCAACATTTAAGATAAGTATATTAATCATAATTGATTATAACCTTTGAGTTTCTCATTATATTGTTACGATTCATTGCTTATATCATTATGTGTTTATATGAATAAAACGTCAACTTTCATTTAAATATAGGGATCCTCAAAAGTCTTTCATTAATTATTTAAATACAACTGCTTGGTATATATAAATGTGGGTGTAGTGGTGGGATAAGCAATAAATTTTTTATTTCACACGAAAGATTTTATAATATGTAGAACATAGCTTCCCGAAAGAAAGTTGTGTAACATCAATATTATAAAAATTCATGGTGAGTTTGTTTTAAGGATTTAGGTTATTGGTGTATGAAAATTGAATTGTTAATCGATCATTTAGTTGTTTAGTTGTAGTTTATAGTTTACACATATAAAATGAGAATCAAACTATGAATTGATTCGTATTATGTTACGGGGGTTTTATACTCACTCTACTCTCATTATCATACCAACCTTATATTAATCTTATACTTATACTTATAATGCACTTCTAAATGAACCTTTACTAATTTGAACTGAATGATTACTTAATATTTGCATGCATCTACTATTATTTATGTTGTGGCTTTTTCTATAGGTGAAATAATATATTTTCTTTGAAGGAACCACAAATGTTATGTATGATCTGAACAAAAACAATTATGTTAGTCATCAAATTACTTCATGCCTGGAGCAGTAATAATTCGATTTGATTCTATGAATTCTATTACTCTGTATTATTTATGGAGTTAATGATCATTAAATAAATAAATCAATATATAAAATAGTACTTAGTTATAATTTATTTTTTGCCATAGTTTACTATAGATTAATTAATTTATATAATATTTATTTTTTTACCATAATTTATCGTTAGTTTAATTTATCACGAGGTTAATGAACGTTGAATATAGTTTAACCGTTTATCATAAATTATGTTATTAAGCTTAGAAGAATAATACACCAAACCATGTTATGAATTGATGTTGCTATTTCTATTTATGCATTCACATTTTGATAATGAGTTGTAAAGTTATCAATGCATAACAAAAGTTGAATTTTCCAAACATATTATGTCGTTAATTTTTAACTTTATACATTTTAAATAGGTGTTTATTTTTTTTACGGCCAAAGGATACTTAAATTAATAAAACGATCTCTAGCAAGTTGCTAAGAGAGAATTACAAAGGAATAGCGAGCCACGAGTTCTAATTGGAAACCAGATGGCCCCTTTTTTTAATCCAACGATAAGACAATAATCTAATCAAATCAAAAAGACCATTTCTATTACAAAAAGAATCATTAAAAACGACACAGTTCCGATAACGCCATATCACCCATAGAAGAGTAACCACGGAGGCAATAACTCGTTTCTTCTGAATGTTGGATAATTGAATTCGATCCATATGATAAACGTGTCCCATGAAGAAAAAGTTGGCATAACACAATTCAACCACATCCGTAACAAACGCCAAAGATCTAAAGCCAAATTACACCCGAAAAAAGATGATGGCGAGTCTCCACATCATTGTTGCAAACCGGGCAAACAATCGTATGAATATCGATACCTTTAGCTGAGATAAACCAACGAACCGGCAATGAAACTAGCCTGAACCTCTAAAGAAACACATTAACTTTTCTTGGTACAAACTTAAACCAACTCGTTTTCGTAGTAGTAGAGAGAAGCATTTTTCGATCCATATATTCAGGCAACTCTTTCACTGTGAAGATACCATCTGAAGCCAAGGACAATATCCACTGGTCCGAATGGTTAGAAAGCTGAACCTTACAGATATCATTCAGCAAGTTCACGACCAATTGTTCGTTTCAACTACCGATAACTTACCTTGACCATGTCCATTGTGTTTATGAGAATTCGAGAAGTAAATTAACCATTTCTTTGAAAAGACCATGTTTTGGAATACACATAATTTTTGTGTGATAATTTATGTTTGTTAATTGGTTCTACAGAAATTTTAGATCACTTAATTATTGGTGTCGTGCATATGAACTATACCTCAATCATGTTCATGGAGAATGAAGAGTGTACACAACGCAACTTTAAAACGATGAAAGAAGTTCATATGCATGTTAACAACATCTCAATCTTAGCTGACTTGATTATGCAACCATTATTAAAATATCAAAAAGTGGGTCAAATCGTGCAACGCACGGGCTTTGTCCACTAGTTATACGTATATGTCTAAAGACGAAGTTTTTAAGAGGAATTGAAGGGTTGTGTTCCCTCCCCTAATAAAAATGATACTTGTAGCCTTTTTAATTATGAGTTTTTGGACTTTTAGATCAATCAAATCATAGTCCATATGTGTAAAATCTGAAACGGTGTAACACCCTGTTTTCCTCGTACGTGGTCTAAAGGTACGCATTTTACCTTGTAAGTGCTTTATATTAACCGCGAACGATTGTTATTTGATTAAATACAGGCCCTTCATCGCATTTGAAGCGACACGTCCTAATCCATAAGGACGAATACAATAACATATGATTACATCGTGAGGTAATTGGCCTCTATATGATACATTTTACAAACATTGCATTCGTTTTTAAAAGACAAACTTTCATTTCATTGAAAGTTGACGGCATGCATACCATTTCATAATATATCCAACTATAATTGATTTAATAATAATTTTGATGAACTCAACGACTCGAATGCAACGTCTTTTGAAATATGTCATGAATGACTCCAAGTAATATCTCTAAAATGAGCAAATGCACAGCGGAAAATTTCTTTCATACTTGAGAATAAACATGCTTTCAAGTGTCAACCAAAAGGTTGGTGAGTTCATTAGTTTATCATAATCGATCATTTTCATTATTTTAATAGACCACAAGATTTTCATTTCCATTTCTCCTAAATATACGTCTCATGCATAGAGACAAAAATCATTCATATGGTGAACACCTGGTAACCGACCTTAACAAGATACATATAGAATATCCCCATCATTCCGGGACTCTCATCGGACATGATAAATCGAAGTACTAAAGCATCCGTAACCCGGATGAGGCTTGTTGGGCCCGATAGATCTATCTTTAGGATTCACGTCAATTGGTGGCAATTATAATAAACACCAATTCTTAGGCTACCAAGCTAAAAAGGGGCATATTCGATTCGATAATCCAACCATAGAATGTAGTTTCGATCACTTGTGTTTATTTCATAAAACATTTATAAAAGCAGCGAATGTATTCTCAGTCCCAAAAATATATATTGCAAAAGCATTTAAAAAGGGAGCAAATGAAACTCACCATACTGTATTTTGTAGTAAAAATACATAAGACGATACTGAACAATGCAGGGTTGGCCTCGGATTCACGAACCTATGTTATTCATATTTATATTAAAACATATATTTGTATTTGAACAAATTTATTTAATATATCTTAAGTTTTATATCTTACATATTGAATAAATAATACTTTTATAGTTTTTATGTATAATTCGTATTATATTAAAAAAAATCAATGATTTGTTATATGTAATATTTTATATAAATAGTTTTTAATATATATAATTATATGTAATATTATGGTAGTTGTAATAAATATACTTTTATATAGGAAATATTTAATTGTAATAAATATATTGTTAATATGAAAATGTTAATAATAATAATGATAATAATAATAATATTGATAATAATAATATTCTTAATGAAAATTTTAGTAATAATGATAACTTTGATAAGCATTTTGATAATCCTTAATAGTATTGGTATTTTTAATAATAATTATAATGATAATAGTAATAATAATTTTAATAATAATATCAGTATTAATGATATTACTTATAATAATCGTGTTAATAATGATACTAATATCAATATTAATGATAATTCTACTAATGATATTAATATTAGTGTTAGTAATGATAATAGTGATTTTAGTGATATAAAGTTAATAATAATACTAGTAACTATAGTGATAATTTTATTAATAATGATAATAGGAATAATAATAATAATAATAATAATAATAATAATAATAATAATAATAATAATAATAATAATAATAATAATAATAATAATAATGTTAATAATTAATAATAATGATACTAATGATAACTCTGAGGTTAATAATAATTATGTTCATATTACTTTTAATCTTGGTAATAATAATAAGTATAATTCTAATAATAATTAGTAATAATAACATTCATAAATAATAACAATAATAATAATAACAATAGTAATAATGATAATAATAATGTGATGAAAAACTACCTCAAAATAGTTTTCTAAAAAATAAGTGCCTCAGACCGGAATCGAACCCGTGACCTCCCGTTAACCCGCAACACACCTTAACCACTCTGCTAAATTCGTTCTTTCTATTTTAATATCAATCTAAAGTCTATATATCCTGTTTTCCTGTTCCCTCTTCTTCTCCTCCCCAAACTGAATCGACCAGGGATCAATCCCATTTACTATCAAGCTTTTAAGGTTTAAATTATATTTGAAATTGAATCATAAATGTCCTGTGATAGATTGGCTGTATTAACAGAAACTAAAAATAAAAAAAAAATTGAAACAGACCTGATATAATACGCTTATAAACTCGAATTCTCTTTTTGAAATTAAGAATGTTTTAGACAATACTTATAACATGAAAAAGTTTTTAAATTGTTATTAGAAATTGTATGATTCGTTAATTTAACCTAAATCCTAACAGAAACATCGAATTTTGTTCAAGAACAATGTTTGACTTTTAAGTTTAAAAACTTTAACTCAGAAATTTGGATTCGTTATAAAGAATTGAAAGATCATCTCTTGCAGAAAGATTTAATAAAACATTCCTAACAGAACTACATTTATAAATTTTGAAAATTCATTCGAATTCAAACTAATGTTCATCGTAGTTATGAATGTCATGAACTCCAACATCAAAATCGAGTTTTAAGATGTTTTATATGAAAATTATTAAATGAAACTGGTCCTAAATTGTTCCAGAAAGCTTTCTGGATCTTCAATTGATCCTAAAACATAAAAATAAATTCGAATTTTCTCAAGAACAAATCCGTTGACTTTTTGGAAATAAACTTTGACTTCAAAATTAAAGCTCGATAGAATGAATTAGAGTTTGAAATTTTGCAGATAGTTTGTTTAAAAGATTCCTAACCAGACCTAATTAATACATTTTGAAATTTATTACGAAATCAAACCTTTTGAAGTTTTTGGACGCGAACAGAGCAGTTAATCTTGTTTAAAAAACCTTTTGAAATATATATATATATATATATATATATATATATATATATATATATATATATATATATATATATATATATATATGTATATATATTTTTTTTTAAATCGATAATTACAACCTGTTGAGGGTGTTAGTGATTGGTAATTGATAAGGTGAAGTTATTTGACCCATTTTACAACTGAGATCGATCAATTATAGAGAATGTGGTTCAATCAATCAATTTTTAAATAGAGAAATTTTATAACAAAACAAATAAGTTGTACGCCATTTTTCTCTGATTTGTACTGTTATTATGATATGGAATATCAATCTAATACAGTATGACAATGATCTAAAACTGCTTTTGGATCCAATAAGTATATAATCGTATTTATTTATTTTTATAGATATATATAATCGTATTTATGAATATATATTTATCTATATATAAATTTATATATAATTAACTGTATTATGTAAATATATGTATCCATATTTATTTATATATCTATTTTATATCTGTATATATACGTATGTATATATTATATTAAATTTTGTAGTATTACTTAATAATATAAACCTATTAATAAGTTTAAGAATATTTTTAACTTTAATAAAAATACTAATTCTAATAATAATAATAGAAATATAATAATAATATTATTAATAATTTTATTAATAATAATAACAAATAATTAATAATAATAATACTGATAATAATAATTATTAATAATAATGTTCATAGTAATATTAATAATAACATTGATAATGTTATTAATAAGATATTATGAAAGGACCCGTCCTAATCCACCTGGACGAAGTCATCAACATTTGGTCCCATTGCGATGATCGGCTCCAAGTAATGTCCTTATATTGAGCAAATGCACAGCGGAAGACTTAATTCATACCTGAGAATAAACATGCTTTAAAGTGTCAACCAAAAGGTTGGTGAGTTCATAGGTTTATCATAACAATCATTTCAATATGTTAATAGACCACAAGATTTCATAATCATAAACATAATACACTCGCAAGTGTATGTAAAGCATTCTAAGTGGTTGAGCACTTGGTAACCATACTTAACATTTAATCAACATCGCATATTCCCTTTATTATGAAATCTCACTACACCGTACCAAGTGTAGTCACCAAAACGAAGTACTGTGCAACCGTTGAATACTGGTCGACCAGTCCGGTTGGGGTTGTCAGGCCCGATAGATCTATCAACAGGATTCGCGTTTACAATACCGTATGTAAATGGTAGTTACCAAGCTATTAGGGAAAAATATGTAAAGTGGTACAACTCAACGTAGAATATGTTTTTAGTACTTGTGTCCATTTCGTAAAATAGTTATAAAACTGTGCATGTATTCTCAGCCCAATAATATATATAAAAAGGGAGTAATGAAACTCACTTTTGCCTTAAAGGTATTTAATTTGACTTGGTCTCCGATAGATATCACGAACCTAACCATATATATAATATATCAACATATTTTCTTTTTAAGTAATCGTTACACACACACACACACACACACACACACACACACACACACACACATATATATATATATATATATATATATATATATATATATATATATATATATATATATATATATATATATATATATATATATATATACTTTTAATACTTTTAATATTTTCTTAGTCCGTAGTTAGCAGTCCGATGTTAGTGGTCCACAATTAGTTGCTTAAATAAAATAAATAAAGACCCCATCGTATTCGTATTGATCAGAATTAATCTCGACCTATGGTACCATTTTGTCAAATGACGTGTTGCGTACATAAAGTACCGTGTTGTCAAATGACGTGTTGCGTACAATCATGAGGTCTTATGATTAATCTTCTCGTGTTGTTTACGGGTGGTCCTGAAATATATAAAATCAAATCATAAGTAATTATATATAAAATATCATATTAATTAGAAAAGATATGATTAATTTACTTTTTCTCTAAATATTTTCTTAGCTAAACTAGCTTCGGATACCCAATCTTGTTTTAGTCGTAGTTTCTTCATTACAACTCCGTTTTTGTTGGTTCAACTTGCCACTTCCTTGGATCGAGTCAAATTTTAAGAATATGAACTGAAAATACCTTAGTTTGTATTTAAAATCATAGGTTATAGGTCAAACTTTGGTGAAACTTATGAAAGTGATCATTTTCCATCATAAAAACAACATTTAATGATCATTTTTCTAAAAATACTTACACTTTGAGTTAAACCATGAAATTTTTATGTGTTAACATATTCATAAGAAATATCATTTTTCTAGAACATTAACTTCCAATTCAAAGTTCAAGATGGTTTTTAATTATCCAACCCAAAACAGCCCCCGGTTGCACTCCGAAGACGTAGATTCAGTTTTTAAGATGTTCTTCGTAAAACCAAGTTATATCTTGTTAGGTTAGCATATCATTATGATATATTACAGGTATTGAAGTGTTTTAAAAGTCAAGTTAGAAGGATCTATTTAGTTTGCGAACAAGTTTGAAATCATTCAAACTATGTTCTTGTTGTTAAAATTTTATACCACAAAATAAGATAGCTATATGAATATGAATTGAATAAGATTATGAACAAGGTTACTACCTCAAGTTACTTGGACAAAGTTACTGCAAAAGATAAGAAATAATCTTGGAATTAAAGAGTGGTGGAGTTAGATCAAAAGGTTGGAAGTAAACTTCTTCAAATGGGTGGTTATTTTGATATGTTCTTGAAAGAGTTTTCTTATGGTGTTTAAGGCTCGTAATTGAAGCTAAATGATGGGGAAAATGCTTGGAGATGATCAAGTATGAAGTTAGGAGTATTTTGAGAGAGAAATGAGGGTGTAGTTATGAGAAAATGGAGTGAAGAAATGGTGTTCATTTATAAAAACGTTTTTAGTTTATAAAGAAAGAAAAGGATTCCTAATTTTGTTTTCTTACTAATAATTCATACTACTTGACAAATTCTAGTTACCTCATATCTAGGGCAGTAATAATTTTGATTAGGATGTTGATTTGATGTGTATATACCAATAGTAAATACGTATAGAAGCTGGGTATGATACGGGTACATATAGCCTAGATATACGTATAGAAATCTTGAGAAAACGGAACAAGAATTCAAATATAGCTATCTTTTGTGAATATACTTATATTGTTTTATGTATTTAAGTCCTTAAAAGTGATTAAATACATTATATATACGATACATGTATAAGCATTATAGATTATAAGTATATATATCAAAGAATGTTACGTATAGTTATCGTTTTGAAAACTTAAGTTAGTAGTTTCAAAATATACTTATAACTCATTGTCATTAGTACACAATGAGATGTTAAACCATCCTTAGATCATGTTAAATATATATAAATACATATATATACACAAACATATAATTATCGTATGTTATATAGTTCGTGATATCATCGGTCATATTGGACGGTCAAACGTTATGTAAAACTCTTTTCAAAAACACAAGTCTCAACAATTTGGATTGCTTATCATGTTGGTATGGTTTAATTTATGTAAATATTAATCTCATAAGTATAATTTGGTCGGAAAATTCTGGGTCATTACAGTACCTACCCGTTAAAGAAATTTCGTCCCCGAAATTTGATAGAGGTTGTTATGGATAACAATAAGAAGGTTTTCATGACAATATAAGGTGATAATGGAGTTTTATCATCATTGAGTAATGTAGATAAAACGATTCGATTATGTGAAGAATATAAATGAGACTATCGTCAAAGAGTGAGATGAGTAAAATATATTCGTCTTAACCGATGACGTAGTTATGATTGATTTCTGGGATTTAAGGAATTTAAAGAGAATCTTACGTAATAAGATTTGGTTCTTTGGTGATTAAGGAAATCAGGATCTTCTTTGATTATATGCAATAATCTATTTCGATTGCTCTGTCGGATATTTCACTATAAATTCACCCCTTCGTTTCCTTATTTTCCACGACTCAAACATTCTATTCTTTCTCCCTTGATTCTTACTTTAAAGCATTCATCAATATGCTCCATCCAGTCCTGATTCTTGATATACTCCTAACTTTTATATCTGTCATTCTTCTTTTTCATCTACCACCAGAAGAATCTATTTACTTCTACTATACTCTTGTGTTTATAGTGTTTCTAATTCTTCCGTGTCTCTATATTGCTATCTGTATCGATATACACGGTTTGTAATTTCGGGGTTATTATCGGAGTTTATATTCTTCGTTATTTTTTGGAGCTTCATGCTTTCGTTTTCTCTTCCCGACTTCGAGTCAAGTGAGTAATTGTCCAGAATTCGTAGATATGAAATTCAGAATGAACATAGCTAATGCTCTAAGAAGAAAATGGTAATAGAACGATTTTGATTTGTTAAATTACCAGAATACCCTGGAGAAGACCGAGTCATCCAGAAAAATATTCTCTTGATATGTTTAGAGATTAGATAGAATGTAAGATTCGTGTAAATGGCACACGATGACAGTACTGTGAATCATCATGCTTCATTAGAAACTCAGCATGACTTACTGTAATATAATGACGTTGATCAAGTGTCATTATATTATACTAATCCATGCTTCAGTTCCCAACATTACTTCAAAACATTCATATTTTAAACTCGAAGGTTTCAGAATTTAGAAACTAACACAGTTTCTTTTATGTTGCAGATATTACGGAGAGATAAATGATCTCAGATAAGAATAGTTGTGAAAATATCGCCAGAAATATGGAGGATATTTATAATAGAACATACGAGAATATCTTAGAATTTCTAATATCAATGGATGATGAAGAAGATTTGTCTGTGAAGGTTTAGAATGAGAAATAAGATGTTTGCTAACGATTTTAGCAGGCACAGAATCATTTAGATTCTTTGAAGGCAAACTTATTCTTTGTGATTTGTCCACGGCTTTCTTCATAGTTTCGCATAATCCGCTTTTCGGTACTAAATTTTCTATCGAGCGTTCCTAACACTCCTTTCTTTATCATCAAACTTTTGGCCATTAAGATCATCTACAACATGCTGCTTCGTTAGCATTTTCAAAGTTAACTGATCTGGGTCATCGGTTATCAAACCGAGGTAGTTTCAGGAGAATTGTGTTTTTAGAATAATTAATCGCTGATGGAAATATTGTGGAATATAAAAGGTTCCCTAGTAACAATAAAGAGTACGCATATATATCGCGATTATAATAAAGTTGTTTCAGATGAAAAGTCAGAGTTGACTTGCTGGAGCTGTGACAAAATTAGCTACTTTGGAAAGGGATTGCAAAACTATCTTCGGTAATAACAATGTCAAAGGAACTAGAACAGATACGTGTCAAACGTTTACTCAGTTTCTGAGGGTTTTTCAGGTGCATAACTATATGCATCAATATTTTCTTCCGTAGATGAAGTACGGTTGGTTTATCCTCTCGATTGAGGTGTTTTTAAGAATCATGATAGATTTGAACGCTGATTGTAATCGTCAAGATACAATGAGGTTTAAGATGAAATCAAGTGACAATCTTGAAGAAATGTTTAGTTTCATATGTTATAATCAATATTTTAATTCATTTTAATTGTCCAATGTCATTAGTCCACAGTCGATAGTCCACAGTAACAGTCCAATAATTCATATATAGTTTAATATATAATATACGAGTTAATTAATACGTGTCGTGACCCGTATACGTCTCAGACTCGATCACAACTCAAACTATATATATTATTGTAGAATCAACCTCAACCCTGTATAGAGAACTCGATCATTACTGCATATAGAGTATCTATGGTGATTCCAAATAATATATATAGATGCGTCGATATGATATGTCAAAACATTGTATACGTGTCCCGATATTTAAAGTGTGTAAAATAATTACAGAAATTAAATGACGATAAATAAAAGTGCGATAATTAAATTGTGATAAATAAACTGCGATAAATAAAATGTAATCAGTTAGCTAGGAACAGTTAGCTGGAACAGTTAGCGTGGATTCTTTACAAAATTTTTCATAGTTAATTTGTTTGTTTCTAACAGATTTTATTTTGTCATATGTTTTCTTCATATGCCACTTGTTGGATTCTGGAAAGTCAAAATCCAAATATGAAATTGAATGAAAATGGTTATTCTGCGGTAAACGGATACGTATATCGGTGGTTGTAAGTAGGATAGTAAATGACTATTGAATCAGCTTCGACGAATGTACAATGTAACTTATTAAGATGAAATCTAATTATTCCTCGGGTATTACCTACCCGTTAAAAAAAATTTTCACCATTAATATTTTGTACAAAAGAACTTTTAATTACAATCTTTATGAAAACATATATACATATATATTTTCTTCAGATGAAATCATGAATTTAATGAGTTAATATGATATTAATCTCATTTGCTTTTCGGTTTGAGCTAGAATAAAAAATCTCTAAAACTTTTTGAGACCACATATTTTTCGCAGAATATCAATGAAGTTATGGATCAATACTTCATCGTTCATTATTGTTGGTACTCCTTGGTATCTATGGTGCGTATGATGTTGATGTTTGTGGGACAGATTATGATGTCGAGACGTGTGATGCGGATGTTGTTTGTTAGTGGTGATGATGGTATTGTTGATGTTATTGATGGTGGTGCTGATTATGCTGCTGGTGCTGCTGCTGGTGTTTGCAACCTTCGCACCATGTTCTCCAAAGCTGTCACGCGAGCGCGAAGTTCGTTAACTTCTGCTAGTACACCGGGATGATTGGCGGTTGGAGCGAGCGAATGAACAAGATTTGTAATATGGGATAGTATATAATCGTGACGAGATACTCTAGAAATGAGAGAGAAAATGGTGTTTTGAATAGGTTCGCCGGTAAGTGCTTCAGGTTCATCGCCAAGAGGGCAATTTGGTGGATGGAATGGATCACCTTCTTCTTGTCTCCAGTGATTTAGTATATTACGAACCCATCCCCAATTCATCCATAATAGATGATGGGAAATTGGTTGATCCATTCCGGTGACGCTGCTTTCGGAGCCCGAATGGAAATCCATATCGGCATAACTGTCGGAATCTGAAGAATTCGAACTAGATGCGGAATCCATCTTGTATAATGGGGAAAATGAATTTTTGGTATGGAATAGATTATAGGAGTTAGATTTGGTACTCTTCAATACATAATTTACATATGTATATATAATACCAAAATCCCGTAAATTACGGAGAATCTTTGAAAAGATATCAGTCAAAGTTCGCAATAACAGATATGCTAAGATAAGAATTCGTCTATACACTATCAATGCAGTAAATGCAGTAAAACGTGTCTAGACTTATGTATGATAAGTAGGTAATTTCCTAAGGATGATAAACAGATGATTTCCGACTAGAAATGATAAGCAAAACTTTTGACATGTAGACACGGTCGAAGTCCAGACTCATTAATGCATCCTAACAACTACTAGTTAGACACACTAATACAAGACCTGGTTCTCTACAACCACCGCTCTGATACCAACTGAAAGGACCCGTCCTAATCCACCTGGACGAAGTCATCAACATTTGGTCCCATTGCGATGATCGACTCCAAGTAATGTCCTTATATTGAGCAAATGCACAGCGGAAGACTTAATTCATACCTGAGAATAAACATGCTTTAAAGTGTCAACCAAAAGGTTAGTGAGTTCATAGGTTTATCATAACAATCATTTCAATATGTTAATAGACCACAAGATTTCATAATCATAAACATAATACACTCGCAAGTGTATGTAAAGCATTCTAAGTGGTTGAGCACTTGGTAACCATACTTAACATTTAATCAACGTCGCATATTCCCTTTATTATGAAATCTCACTACACCGTACCAAGTGTAGTCACCAAAACAAAGTACTGTGCAATCGTTGAATACTGGTCGTCCAGTCCGGTTGGGGTTGTCAGGCCCGATAGATCTATCAACAGGATTCGCCTTTATAATACCGCATGTAAATGGTAGTTACCAAGCTATTAGGGAAAAATATGCAAAGTGGTACAACTCAACGTAGAATATGTTTTTAGTACTTGTGTCCATTTCGTAAAACAGTTATAAAACAGTGCATGTATTCTCAGCCCAAAAATATATATAAAAAGGGAGTAATGAAACTCACTTTTGCCTTAAAGGTATTTAATTCGACTTGGTCTCCGATAGATATCACGAACCTAACCATATATATAATATATCAACATATTTTCTTTTTAAGTAATCGTTATATATATATATATATATATATATATATATATATATATATATATATATATATATATATATATATATATATATATATATACTTTTAATACTTTTAATATTTTCTTAGTCCGTAGTTAGCAGTCCGATGTTAGTGGTCCACAATTAGTTGCTTAAATAAAATAAATAAAGACCCCATCGTATTCGTATTGATCAGAATTAATCTCGACCCATGGTACCATGTTGTCAAATGACGTGTTGCGTACATAAAGTACCGTGTTGTCAAATGACGTGTTGCGTACAATCATGAGGTCTTATGATTAATCTTCTCGTGTTGTTTACGGGTGGTCCTGAAATATATAAAATCAAATCATAAGTAATTATATATAAAATATCATATTAATTAGAAAAGATATGATTAATTTACTTTTTCTCTAAATATTTTCGTAGCTAAACTAGCTTCGGATACCCAATCTTGTTTTAGTCGTAGTTTCTTCATTACAACTCCGTTTTTGTTGGTTCAACTTGCTACTTCCTTGGATCGAGTCAAATTTTAAGAATATGAACTGAAAATACCTTAGTTTGTATTTGAAATCATAGGTTATAGGTCAAACTTTGGTGAAACTTATGAAAGTGATCATTTTCAAATAAAAAAAAAATATTTAATGATCATTTTTCTAAAAATACTTACACTTTGAGTTAAACCATGAAATTTTTATGTGTTAACATATTCATAAGAAATATCATTTTTCCAGAACATGAACTTCCAATTCAAAGTTCAAGATGGTTTTTAATTATCCAACCCAAAACAGCCCCCGGTTGCACTCCGACGACGTAGATTCAGTTTTTAAGATGTTCTTTGTAAAACCAAGTTATATCTTGTTAAGTTAGCATATCATTATGATATATTACAGGTCTTGAAGTGTTTTAAAAGTCAAGTTAGAAGGATCTATTTAGTTTGCGAACAAGTTTGAAATCATTCAAACTTTGTTCTTGTTGTTAAAATTTTATACCACAAAATAAGATAGCTATATGAATATGAATTGAATAAGATTATGAACAAGGTTACTACCTCAAGTTACTTGGACAAAGTTACTGCAAAAGATAAGAAATAATCTTGGAATCAAAGAGTGGTGGAGTTAGATCAAAAGGTTGGAAGTAAACTTCTTCAAATGGGTGGTTATTTTGATATGTTCTTGAAAGAGTTTTCTTATGGTGTTTAAGGCTTGTAATTGAAGCTAAATGATGGGGAAAATGCTTGGAGATGATCAAGTATGAAGTTAGGAGTATTTTGAGAGAGAAATGAGGGTGTAGTTATGAGAAAATGGAGTGAAGAAATGGTGTTCATTTATAAAAACGTTTTTAGTTTATAAAGAAAGAAAAGGATTCCTAATTTTGTTTTCTTACTAATAATTCATACTACTTGACAAATTCTAGTTACCTCATATCTAGGGCAGTAATAATTTTGATTAGGATGTTGATTTGATGTGTATATACCAATAGTAAATACGTATAGAAGCTGGGTATGATACGGGTACATATAGCCTAGATATACGTATAGAAATCTTGAGGAAACGGAACGAGAATTCAAATATAGCTATCTTTTGTGAACATACTTATATTGTTTTATGTATTTAAGTCCTTAAAAGTGATTAAATACATTATATATACGATACATGTATAAGCATTATAGATTATAAGTATATATATCAAAGAATGTTACATATAGTTATCATTTTAAAAACTTAAGTTAGTAGTTTCAAAATATACTTATAATTCATTGTCATTAGTAAACAATGAGATGTTAAACCATCCTTAGATCATGTTAAATATATATAAATACATATATATACACAAACGTATAATTATCGTATGTTATATAGTTCGTGATATCATCGGTCATATTGGACGATCAAACGTTGTGTAAAACTCTTTTCAAAAACACAAGTCTCAACAATTTGGATTGCTTATCATGTTGGTATGGTTTAATTTATGTAAATATTAATCTCATAAGTATAATTTGATCGGAAAATTCCGGGTCATTACATATTAATACAAATATTGTCAATAATAGAATGCTAATAATATTAATAATAATGTCTAATAATAATACTAAGTATAACTTTATTACTCGTTGTAGTAATGATGATATTAATCAATAACAACAATAATAAATCAAATGTATCAAATTTCAGTAGTATAATTTTAATAATTTTAATAATACTAATATTAATATTACTAATAATAATGAATGTAATAATGATATAACAACTATAAATAAAATTATATTTAATATTACAATTTATTAAATTTTTAATATCTAATAATTATATCATATATTATATGAATACTTCTATTGAATATTTAATATTTATATGTTTTATATACGTTACAACATAATAATTATTAATAGAAATAATTTATATATATTTCTTTTATATAGATTCATAATAATATTATATATATATTTTTATATCCATTTTTAATAATAATTTAATTATTCTGTTTATTATTTTACATTTCTAACTTTCAAATTGTCTACAGGGTATTTCATTTATTCAAAATATTATGTATATATATATATATATATATATATATATATATATATATATATATATATATATATATATATATAAGTGTATATATATATATGTATTTATATATTCATTTACACACAACTGTTCGTGAATCTTCGGTAATGGTCGAAGGGTAACTGAATATATGAACATCGTTCTAAAATTTTCTAGATTCAACATTACATACTTTGCTTATCGTATCGAAATCATATAAAGATTAAGTTTAAATTTAGTCGAAAATTTTCGGGTCATCACAGTACCTACCCGTTAAAGAAATTTCGTCCCGAAATTTGAGTGAGGTGGTCATGACTAACAATAAAAATGTTTTCATGACGAATATAAGTTGATAATTAGAGTTTTATCATTATTGATAAATATAGATAAAACGATTCGATTATGTGGAGCGTTCGAGTGAAGTTGTCACAAAAGATTGAGATAAAGATTTAACTTTTGATGTAGTCACGGTGGATTTTCGGAATTCAAGGAATTTAAAGAAATCTTTGAAATCTGAGTAAGATCTGATTCTTCGATGAATAAGGAGGTTAAGATCTCTTCAATTAAATGCGATTTTCTGCCTCGATTGCTAAGTCTGATATTTCTATTATAAATTAAACTCTTCCGTTCCATTATTTTTACCATTCCTATACTTTCTTCCTCTATTCCTACCTCCAAAATATTGTGGAAATGCTGCATCCAGTTCTGATTCTTGATATTTTCCTAATTATCGCATCTGTCATTCTTCTTTTCCATTTACCGCCGAAGGAATCTATTCACTTCTACTATTACCTTGGGGTTATTGTGTTTATCTTACTCCCTTATCTTTATATTGCTATTCGTATTAATGTACACGGTTTGTGATTTCTGTGTTGTTGTCGCGTTTTATATCTTCCCTTATGTTTCAGAGCTCTTTACCTTTTTATTCTCTTCTCGATCTCTAGTAAAGCGAGTAACAGTCCAGAATTCGTAAGTATGAAGTTTCGAATGAACTTAATGTTTTAATCAAGAAAGAATGTAATAGCATGATTTGATTTGTCAAATTACCAGAATCACTGAGAATAGAACTATCAAGAAGATATTTTCTTGATATGTTCAGAGGTTAATTAGAATGAAAGAGTTATGTAACATGGCACATGATGACGTTATGATCTGTGAATTATCACGTTCCATTAGAAACTCAGCATGACTTACTGTAATATAATCACGTTGATCAAGTGTCATTATATTATACTAATTCATGCATCAATTTCTTTACATTTCTCCAGAATTCATTCATAAATTAAACTTAGATTTTTCAGAAGTTTCCAATATAATGAAACACAGGAGGCACGAAGAGATATATAATTTTAGACGAGAATATTTATGAAAATATCCTCAGAAATATCGAAGATATTTATGATGATATTTTGGAATTTCCAAGTTCAAAGGTTGATGAAGAAAATTTTCCTCAAGATTTTAACATGACTTCGGAGCAAGATATTCTCTAAAGATTTCAACGGATCTGGAATTAGCTGGATTCTTTGAATATAGGGTATGGTCCTTGTATTTGTCCTTGGTCTCCTTCGTGGTTAGCTCAATCCGTTTTTTCCAGTTCCAACTTTTTTTGAGCTTTTCTAACATACTATTCTTTATCATCAAACTTCTGATGATTAAGGTCGTTTACGGTTGTCTACGGTTTCTGCTGCTTCATTCAGCTTTTTCAACATTCAGAGTATTGATTTGTAGACTGAGTGCTTTTTAGAATTTCAGAATGAAAGATCATAATTCTAAGAGATGAATGTTATACATATAACTATTGATGTAGATATGCTGTGAGTTTTCAAAGTACTGATTGCTGAATCCTGGTAAATGGGTATGTCAGTTCTCATTATGAGATGCGGATGAGTATATGATAGGGTTTCAATGAATAAATATAATGATTTATCTGAGAGATTTAAGTCAAGAAGTAATGAGGTTGCTGGTACGTCTGCTGGTAATATGGTGGAATATAAAAGGTTCTCCGGTAACAATAAAAGAGCACGCATATATATCAAGGTTATAATAGGGTTGTTTCGAATGAAACGTCGAAGTTGACTTGTTGGAGCTGTGATAAAACTGTCTATCTCGAATAGGAGTTGCAAGGTTATTTTCGGTAATAATAATGTCAAAGAAACTAGCATAGATACGTGTTAAATGTTTGCTCAGGTTCCGAGTGTTTTCAGGTGCATAACTATATGCATCAACCTTTTCTTCCGTAGATGAAGTGTGGTTGGTTCATCCTCTCGATTGAGGTGTTTTCAAGAATCATGAAAGGTTTGAACGCGGATTGTAATCGTTAAGATACAAATGAGGTTTAAGATGAAATCAAGTGGCAAACTTGAAGAATTGTTTAGTTTCATATGTTATAATCAATATTTTAATTCTTTTTAATTGTCCAATGTTATTAGCCCACAATCGATAGTCCACAGTTAACAGTCCAATAATTCATATATAGTTTAATATATTATATTCTAATTAATTAATACGTGTCGTGTCCCGTATACGTCTCGATCACAACTCAAAGTATATATATTATTGTAGAATCAACCTCAAACCTGTATAGCTAACTCGATCATTACTGCATATAGAGTGTCTATGGTTATTCCAAATAATATATATAGATGCGTCGATATGATATGTCAAAAACTTGTATAAGTGTCCCGATATTTAAAGTGCGTAAAATAAATAATAGAAATTAAATGATGATAAATAAAGTGCGTAAAGTAAATAACAGAAATTAAATGACGAAAAATAAAATTGCGATAAATAAACTGCGATAAATAAAATGTAATCAGTTAGCTAGGAACAATTAGCTAGAATTTTGTTAGCGTGGATTCTTAACAAAATTTTCTCATGGTTAATTTGTTTGTTTCTAACAAATTTTATTTTTGTCCAATGTTTTCTTCATTATGCCACTTGTTGGATTCTGATAGATCAAAATCCAAATATGAAATTGAATGAAAAGGGTTATTCTGTGGTGAACGGATACGTATATCGATGGTTGTAAATAGGATAATAACTGACTGTTGAATCAGATTCGAAGAATGTATAGTGTAACTTATTAATGTGAAATCTAAATATTCCTCGGGTATTACCTACCTGTTAAAATATTTTCACCATTAACAGTCTGTACAAATGAATTTTTAATTACAATCTTTATGAAAACATATATACATATATATTTTCTTCAGATGTAACCATGGATTTAATGAGTCAATATGATATTAAACTCATTTGATTTACTGTTAGAACAAGAATATATAATCTCTAAAACATTAGAGATTACATAATCACCATGTCGAACGAAGATAAATGATGTAGAATGATACGTAGAATGATGATTATACTCGAGGTATAGAATGAGATGTTGAGGTGTGTGATGATGTTGTTGTTATTGGTATTGGTTATGCTGCTGATGCTGCTGATGGTGGTACTGTTGCTGTCGGTGCTACAAGTGTTGTTGGTGCTGAGGTTGGTGATGATGTTGGTGTAGTAAGTATAGCTTGTAGATCACGCACCATTCTTGTCAGGTTTTCTATCCTACCCTCTATCATTTCTATCCATCCACTCATCTGATTAGATAGATCTTGATTATCAATTCAAAGTTCCCTAACTTCTTCTAATATTCCCCTTCGATTAGTATTCGGAAGTAGAGGTTGAATATTTTCTGAGATTGCAGTAATGCGACTTCGAGGTGGAAATTTTTAGCAAGAAGGGTGAATACAGTGTTGCGCATAGGTTCACCGGTGAGTACATCGTTTTCTCCTATGTTAGGAGGTAAGTTTGGCTCGCGGTAGGGCTCGCCTTCTTCATTTCTCCATCGAGTGAGTAAGTCTCGGACCCACCCCCATCTCCTCCAGAAAGAAAAATAGCTAAAAGGTGGAGACACTTCGGGTTCATTGATTTCGGAGTCTACTTCAATACGCATCTCAAAATTGCTTCCGGAACTAATGAAATCCCAGCTAGGTGTAGGATCCATCTCTTATAATCAGTTAGAGGATTTTCGATATGAAATAATTTTCGGTTATCGGATAATATTCTAGTTATATAGAATATCTAATATAGTACAGAAGATCCCGTAGTTTAAAGAGGAAGTTAAGGAAACGTGTTAGATAAAGTCTACAGTAACAGATACGCTAAGATATGAATTTGTCTATACACTATTCATGTAATCAATGCAGGAAGATGTGTCTAGACTAAGAATGATAAGCAGGTAATTTCCTAAGGATGATAAGTAGGTAATTTTTGACATGAAATGATAAGCAATACTTTTGACATGCAGACACGGTCGAAGTCCAGACCCACTAATGCATCTAAACAACTATCAGTTAGACACACTAATGCAAGACCTGATTCGCTAAGACCACCGCTCTGATACCATATGAAGCAACCCGTCCTAATCCATAAGGACGAATACAATAACATATGATTACATCGCGAGGTAATTGACCTCTATATGATACATTTTACAAACATTGCATTCATTTTTAAAAGACAAACTTTCATTTCATCGAAAGTTGACGGCATGCATATCATTTCATAATATATCCAACTATAATTGATTTAATAATAATCTTGATGAACTCAAAGACTCGAATGCAACGTCTTTTGAAATATGTCATGAATGACTCCAAGTAATATCTCTAAATTGAGCAAATGCACAGCGGAAGATTTCTTTCATACGTGAGAATAAACATGCTTTCAAGTGTCAACCAGAAGGTTGGTGAGTTCATTAGTTTATCATAATCGATCATTTTAATCATTTTAATAGACCACAAGATTTTCATTTCCATTTCTCATAAATATACGTCTCATGCTGTAATGACCCGCACTTTTTCGATCATTCTATACTTGTAAGATTAATATTTACATAAATTAAACCTTACCAACATGATAAGCAATCCAAATTGTTAAGATTTATGTTTTTGAAAAGAGTTTTACACAACGTTTGACCGTTTAGTTTGACCGATGATATCACGAACTATATAACATATGATAATTATACGTTTGTGTATATATATGTATATATACATATTTAACATGATCTAAGAATGTTTTAATATCTCATTTTGTATTAATAACAATAAGTTATATGTATATTTTGAAACTACTAACTTAAGTTTTCAAAACGATAACCATACGCAACGTTATTTGACTTAAATACTTATGACCTATAATGTTTATACATATATCGTATAAGTAATGAATTTAATCACTTTTAAGAACTTAAATACATAAAACCATATAAGTGTATTCACAAAAGATAGCTATATTTGAATCCTCATTCCATTTTTCACAAAATTTCTATACGTATATCTAGAGTATATGTACTCGTATCATACGCAGCTTCTAGATGTATTTACTATTGGTATATACCAATAAAAATCTGCTCCTTAGCAGCCTTAAATGATTAAGAAACATGTGGAACCAACCATTTGTCAAGTAGCATGAATTATTTAGCAAGAAAACAAAGTTAGGTATTTTTTTTTCCTTTATAACCTAAAAACGTTTTTATGCATGCACACCATTTCTTCACCCCATTTTCTCATACTTACACTTCCATTTCTCTCTCAAAATACTCTTAACTTCATACTTGATCATCTCCAAGCATTTTCTCCATCATTTAGCTTCAAAAACAACACTTAAATCTCATAAGAAAACCTTACAAAAACACTTCAAGAAATCCTTCCAAGAACACAAACTTACTTCCAATCTTTCATCCAATTCCATCACCCTTTTGGTTCTAGGTTCTTACTCCTCTTTTACAGAAACCTTGTCCAAGGAACTTGAGGTAGTATCTATGTTCATAACCTTATTCGATTCATATATATATATAGCTATCATATTTTGTGGTATACAATTTTAACAACAAGAACATAGTTTGAATGTTTTCAAACTTGTTTGCAAACTAAATAGATCCTTCTAACTTAACTTTTAAAATACTTCAAGACCTGTAATATAACTTAAATATATGCTAATTTAACAAGGTATAACTTGGTTTTTCAAAGAACACCTTAAAAACTGTTTTTACGACGTCGGAGTGTAACCGGGGGCTGTTTTGGGTTGGATAATTAAAAACCATCTTAAACTTTGAATTGAAGGTTTATGTTCTGAAAAAAATGATTTTTACTATGAATATGGTAACACATAAAAATTTCATGATTTAATTCAAAGTATAAGTATTTTTAGAAAAATAATCATTTAAGGTTGCCTACATAAAGGAAAAGGTTTAACTTCATAAGTTTCACTAAAGTTTCACCTATGCCGTGTGATTTTGAATACAAACTAAGATATTTACAGTTCATAGTCTTAAAGAGGAACTCGATCCAAGGAGATGGCAAGTTGAATCAACGAAAACGGAGTTGTAACGAAGAAACTATGACCGAAACAAAATTGGCTATCCAAGACTAGTTTAACTTCGGGATTAATTGGAGAAAATTAAAATAAATCACATCTTTTTAAGATAACATGATATTTTATATATATGTACTCATAATTCAATTTTATATGGTTCAGGATCACCCGTAAACAACACGAGAAGATTAATCATAAGATCCCATGTTTGTACGCAACACGTCATTTGACAACACCGGTACTTTATGTACGCAACACGTCATTTGACAACACCGGTACCGTGGGTCAAGATTAATCTCGACTAATACATATACGTTGGGGGTTTTATTTATTTCGTTGGGGGTTTATTAAACATCTAAATATGAACCATTAAAATTGAATTACTAACAACGAACTGCTAACTACGGACTAAGGAATTATAAAAAGTATTAAAAGTATAACAAGAATATATATGTGACGTTGTTTAAAAAGAAAAGGTATTGATATATTATATATGGATAGGTTCGTGATATCAACCGGGAGACCAAGTCAAAATATATATATCTTCAAGACGAAAGTGAGTATATAGTCCCACTTTTAAACTCTAAATATTTCGGGATGAGAATACATGTATTTTATGTTTTACGTTATGGACACAAGTAACTGAAAAATATATTCTACGTTGAGTTGTACCACTGGCATACTTCCCTGTAGCTTGGTAACTAATATTTACAGCGGTATTGTAAAAGCGAATCCTGTTGATAGATCTATCGGGCTTGACAACCCCAACCGGACTGGACGACCAGTATTCAACGGTTGCACAGTACTTCGTTTCGTGACTACACTTGGTACAGTGTAGTAAGATTTCATATTAAAGGGAATATGCGACGTGATTAATTGTTAAGTATGGTTACCAAGTGCTCAACCACTTAGAATATTTTTATTAAACTGTTTATATACGAAATCTTGTGGTCTATATATATATTGCTGCCGGCACTAAACCTATATCTCACCAACTTTATGTTGACGTTTTAAACATGTTTATTCTCAGGTGATAATTAGAAGTTTCCGCTGCATTATGTTGAATTTGAGCAGGATCTTGCGTACGCATATTTGTGTCAAAAATAAGACTGCATATCCAAGAACTTGTGTTGTAAAATATGCTAGAAATCGTGTTGTTATCATCATTTGTAAAGTTTGTAAGTCGAAGATTATCGCTAAACGATAATCATCTTTATTTCGTCCAAAGCTTGTATCAAAAATAAGAATCATGGTTTGTAATGTATAATATATGCAGTTTTTCTTTTAAAAATGTCGCATATAGAGGTCAATACCTCGCAATGAAATCATACGTTATCTAACACGTTCTTACGGTTAAGGACGGGTTATGACATGTGGTATCAGAGCGGTGGTCTTAGCGAACCAGGTTTGCATTAGTGTGTCTAACTGATAAGTCGTTAGGATACATTAGTAAGTCTGGACTTTGACCGGGTCTGATTTAAAAACCATTGCTTATCATTGTTGGTTAAAATTTATATGTAAATATTATGTAGTACTAATGGGTTAGTTGTTGTGTGATAGATGTCGGGCTCAAAACTTGTTATCACATTCAGCGACTCCGAACCAGAATCTTCAGATGGTGTTCCAGTCATTAACCTATCCGATGACGAAAATAATATCTTTGGGGAAGACTCACAAATTCCGGATGAACCGACTATAGAGAACCCGGAAAGTGAACCCGAGGAGGAAAGTGAACCCGAGGAGGAAAGTGAACCCGAGGAGGAAAGTGAACCCGAGGAAGAAATACAGGAAATTTCAAAAGAAGAGTTCGAACTAGGAAAGAAACGAAAGGCTAATGAATTAGAAAATTCAAATCCTGAGTTTAATAAGGATGATGTGGCACCAACTCCACTAGACACTACCACCCCTATTCCCGCTATTCCTATTCGTTCTATCCCGGCATCCAGTTCTTCAGTCCCACAGCCAAAATATAGGCAGACAGCCAGGATAAGCGTTAAGCGATTCTTTGAACCTAAACGTCCTAGAAAATAGACCAAACGATGCGCTGCCGTATTAAACCATGGGATCATATAATGTTTTGTATAATATTATTAGTGTGGTTTGCTTAATGTTCGATGTAAGATAAGCATATGTAAAATAGTGAAGTGTGAAATGCAATAATTTTCCATGGTTAAGTATTATTTAGATGGTAGTAATTGATTCTGTACTAAGCTATTAAGTATGGACATTAACGGGTAGGTACTACCCTAGATATAATTATAAAACGCTAATAAGAAGAAAAGGCTTTTATAATAATACCTGGTTCATATTATTAATAAGCTATAATGTACTGTAAATATACACTACATCTATAATATTCCATGTGAATAATTATTTTCTTTTCATTCTTATAGAAGAATATGGCGCGATTGAACCGAATGACGGAACAAGAAATCCAGGAACTCATCAATCAACGAGTGAACGACAGAATGTTATGGGTCGAGGCTTCAAGAGGTGCTGCAGTTAACCCAAATCCTTGTGTGGGGTGCACTTACAAAACTTTTCAAGCTTGCAAGCCCTCATCATTCAGTGGAACAGAAGGACCGATCGGTTTAACCCGGTGGATAGAAAAGATGGAAACTGTGTTCAAAATCAGTGGTTGTGTTGAAAAGGACATGACCAAATACGCATCGTGCACTTTACAAGATAGTGCACTCACGTGGTGGAAAAATTATGTGAAGGCTGTAGGAGGAGATGTAGCTTATGATACTCCATGGGAAGAATTCAAAACAATGTTAATCAATGAATATTGTCCAAGGAACGAGGTTAGGAAGTTGGAAGATGAGTTACGAAGTCTGAAGGTTATTGGTACTGAAATCACCAACTACAATCAGCGATTCATGGAATTAGTTTTGCTATGTCCTGAATTGGTTCCAACCGAAGAACGGAAGATTGAAATGTACAAAGATGGTTTGCCCAAAAAGGTCAAGGCAAATGTTACAGCATCGAAACCTAAGACAATTCATGAAGCTATAACCATGGCAAATGAGCTAATGGATCAGGTCATCATGGATAAGAAAGTATCCAATACTGATGTGAAGGTATCAGGTAACAAAAGAAAGTGGAATGGAAATTATGATCGAGGTAACCAACAACAATCTTTTAAGAAACAAGAAAACACGCAAGGTACGGGTAGTGGTTTAAGCTTTGGTTATAAAGGACAAAATCCTTTATGCAACCGATGCCACAAACATCACTCTGGTTACTGTAATGTGGTATGCAACAAATGTAATCGAAAGGGTCATCTTGCTGAAGATTGTAGGGCTCTCGTTACAAATACAAATGGTACCAAGACTCCTGCCACCAATGCAAATAGAACTGCTTTGGCTACCATTACTTGTTTTGGGTGTGGAAAACAAGGTCACTATAAGAGCCAGTGCCCGAATCCAGAGAAGAATATCGGACCTGCACGTGGAAGAGCATTTGTTATTAATGCTAAAGAGGCATGTGAAGACCCGGAGCTTGTTACGGGTACGTTTACCATTAATAACTTATCCGCATCTATTATATTTGATACTGGTGCTGATAGAAGTTACGTGTGTAGAGACTTTCACGCTAAATTGAATTGTTCATCATTACCTCTCGATGCTAAGTACATGATTGAGTTAGCTAATGGTAAACTAATTAAAGCCGATAAAATTTGCCGTGATTGTAAAATAAATTTAGCCGGAGAAACGTTTAAAATTGACTTGATACCCGTAGAATTAGGAAGTTTTGATGTAATAGTCGGCATGGACTGGATGTACAAAATAGGAGCTGAAGTTGTGTGCGCCAAGAAGGCAATTCGCATTCCTCGTAAGGATAAAACGCCAGTAATGATTTATGGAGAGAAGGGTAACTCAAAGCTAAAACTCATTAGTTATTTGAAAGCTCAAAAGTGCTTGAAGAAAGGGTTCTATGCTATCTTAGCACATGTTAATAAAGTCGAAACAAAGGAAAAAGTGAAGAGCATCAATGACGTGCCTGTGGCAAGAGATTTTCCTGAAGTCTTTCCGGAAAAGTTGCCGGGATTACCTCCATTTAGATCTGTAGAATTTCAAATAGATTTAGTACCAGGAGCTGCACCAGTGGCTCGTGCTCCATATAGACTTGCACCGTCCGAGTTAAAAGAACTTCAGAGTCAGTTAAAAGAATTACTGGATCATGGATTCATACGACCAAGTACTTCACCGTGGGGAGCTCCGATTCTATTTGTTAAAAAGAAAGATGGATCTTTTAGGATGTGTATAGATTATCGTGAATTAAATAAGTTAACTATCAAGAATCGGTATTCACTACCGAGAATTGACGACTTATTTGATCAACTCCAAGGATCATGTGTGTACTCAAAAATTGACTTAAGGTCGGGCTATCATCAATTACGTGTCAAAGAAGAGGACATTCCGAAAACTACTTTTCGGACACGTTATGGTCATTACGAATTTTTGGTCATGCCGTTTGGGTTGACAAATGCGCCAGCTGTATTCATAGACCTCATGAATCGAGTTTGTAGTCCATATTTAGATAAGTTTGTTATCGTTTTCATTGATGATATTCTTATCTATTCCAAGAGTGAGCAAGAGCATGAGCAGCATTTAAGGTTGATATTAGAGTTGTTGAGAAAAGAACAGCTATATGCTAAATTTTCTAAATGTGCTTTCTGGTTGAAAGAAGTGCAATTTCTTGGCCACGTTGTTAGTAGCAAAGGAATTCAGGTTGATCCAGCAAAAATTGAAGCCATTGAAAAATGGGAGACTCCTAAGACACCAACGCAGATACGTCAATTTTTGGGTTTAGCCGGTTATTATAGAAGGTTTATTCAAGATTTTTCCCGAATAGCTAAGCCGTTGACAGCGTTAACGCAAAAAGGGAAGAAATATGAATGGACTTCTGAGTAGGAGAGTGCATTTCAATTACTAAAGAAGAAGTTAACTACGGCGCCTATTTTATCGTTACCAGAAGGGAACGATGATTTTGAAATATATTGTGACGCTTCGCGACAAGGTTTTGGTTGCGTTCTTATGCAACGAAAGAAAGTTATTGCATACGCATCCCGACAATTGAAGATTCACGAGCGGAATTATACGACGCATGATCTAGAACTGGGAGCAGTCGTGTTTGCATCGAAGATATGGAGACACTACTTGTATGGGGTTAAATGCACTGTGTTTACTGATCATAAAAGCCTTCAACATATTTTTGATCAGAAACAGCTGAACATGAGACAACGTAGGTGGGTCGAGTTAATAAACGACTATGATTGTGAAATTCGTTATCATCCCGGGAAGGCGAACGTGGTGGCCGATGCTTTAAGCAGAAAGGAACGAGAACCAATTCGAGTACGAGCGATGAACATAAAAATTTGCATGAATCTCAACTCACAAATCAAAGAAGTTCAACGAGAAGCACTTACTAAAGAAAATATAGGAAATGAAATAATGAAGAAGTATGAGAAGCAACTCGTTATGCGGGAAGATGGAATTCGATATTTTGCAAATCGTATTTGGGTACCGAAGTTGGGTGGATTAAGGAAGTTGATATTAAATGAGGCACATAAGACAAGATACTCGATACATCCTGGAGTTGGAAAGATGTACCAAGATCTTAAGACACATTATTGGTGGCCTAATTTAAAGACAGACGTTGCAACATATGTTGGGGAATGTTTAACTTGTTCCAAAGTCAAAGCTGAACACCAGAAGCCGTCAGGGTTACTTCAACAACCAGAAATCCCAGAATGGAAATGGGATGGTATTACCATGGATTTCATCACGAAGTTACCAAAGACTGCCTGGGGATACGACACCATTTGGGTGATTGTTGATCGTCTCACCAAGTCTGCACACTTCTTGCCTATAAAGGAAACGGATAGAATGGAGAAACTATTACGATTGTATATAAAGGAAGTTGTTTCAAGGCATGGAATACCTATTTCCATTATATCCGATCGTGATAGTAGATTTACATCAAAGTTCTGGCAATCACTACAGGAGGCCCTAGGAACTCGTTTGGATATGAGTACCGCGTATCATCCGCAAACCGACGGGCAGAGTGAAAGAATGATTCAGACTCTTGAAGACATGCTCAGGGCATGTGTGATCGATTTTGGAAACGGATGGGATAAATATCTACCATTAGCAGAATTCTCGTATAATAATAGTTATCATGCGAGCATTAAAGCTGCGCCATTCGAAGCATTGTACGGAAGGAAGTGTAGATCTCCTATTTGTTGGAATGAAGTAGGAGATCGACAATTAACTGGTCCCGAGATCATACACGAAACGACTGAGAAGATAGTACAAATCAAGGAGAGATTGAAAACAGCCCGTAGTCGCCAAAAGAGCTACGCCGATGTTCGAAGGAAACCATTAGAGTTTCAGATCGGTGACATGGTTATGTTAAAGGTGTCACCTTGGAAAGGTGTAATACATTTTGGAAAAAGGGGTAAACTAAACCCAAGGTATGTAGGCCCGTTCAAGATCATCGAACGCATTGGACCGGTAGCTTATCGACTCGAGTTACCGCAACAACTCGCCGGAGTACATAATACCTTTCACGTCTCAAACCTTAAGAAGTGTCTTGCAAAGGAAGACCTCACCATTCCTCTTGAAGAAATCCATGTCGACGAGAAACTACAATTCATCGAAGAACCAATCGAAATCATGGATCGTGAAGTTAAACGGCTCAAGCAGAGCAACATACCGATCGTTAAGGTTCGTTGGAATGCTCGAAGGGGTCCCGAGTTTACTTGGGAACGAGAGGATCAAATGAAACAAAAGTATCCACACTTGTTTCCCGATGACGCAAAATAGGTACAATTTTTAAATTTCGGGACGAAATTTATTTAACGGGTAGGTACTGTAATGACCCGCACTTTTTCGATCATTCTATACTTGTAAGATTAATATTTACATAAATTAAACCTTACCAACATGATAAGCAATCCAAATTGTTAAGATTTATGTTTTTGAAAAGAGTTTTACACAACGTTTGACCGTTTAGTTTGACCGATGATATCACGAACTATATAACATATGATAATTATACGTTTGTGTATATATATGTATATATACATATTTAACATGATCTAAGAATGTTTTAATATCTCATTTTGTATTAATAACAATAAGTTATATGTATATTTTGAAACTACTAACTTAAGTTTTCAAAACGATAACCATACGCAACGTTATTTGACTTAAATACTTATGACCTATAATGTTTATACATATATCGTATAAGTAATGAATTTAATCACTTTTAAGAACTTAAATACATAAAACCATATAAGTGTATTCACAAAAGATAGCTATATTTGAATCCTCATTCCATTTTTCACAAAATTTCTATACGTATATCTAGAGTATATGTACTCGTATCATACGCAGCTTCTAGATGTATTTACTATTGGTATATACCAATAAAAATCTGCTCCTTAGCAGCCTTAAATGATTAAGAAATATGTGGAACCAACCATTTGTCAAGTAGCATGAATTATTTAGCAAGAAAACAAAGTTAGGTATTTTTTTTTCCTTTATAACCTAAAAACGTTTTTATGCATGCACACCATTTCTTCACCCCATTTTCTCATACTTACACTTCCATTTCTCTCTCAAAATACTCTTAACTTCATACTTGATCATCTCCAAGCATTTTCTCCATCATTTAGCTTCAAAAACAACACTTAAATCTCATAAGAAAACCTTACAAAAACACTTCAAGAAATCCTTCCAAGAACACAAACTTACTTCCAATCTTTCATCCAATTCCATCACCCTTTTGGTTCTAGGTTCTTACTCCTCTTTTACAGAAACCTTGTCCAAGGAACTTGAGGTAGTATCTATGTTCATAACCTTATTCGATTCATATATATATATAGCTATCATATTTTGTGGTATACAATTTTAACAACAAGAACATAGTTTGAATGTTTTCAAACTTGTTTGCAAACTAAATAGATCCTTCTAACTTAACTTTTAAAATACTTCAAGACCTGTAATATAACTTAAATATATGCTAATTTAACAAGGTATAACTTGGTTTTTCAAAGAACACCTTAAAAACTGTTTTTACGACGTCGGAGTGTAACCGGGGGCTGTTTTGGGTTGGATAATTAAAAACCATCTTAAACTTTGAATTGAAGGTTTATGTTCTGGAAAAATGATTTTTACTATGAATATGGTAACACATAAAAATTTCATGATTTAATTCAAAGTATAAGTATTTTTAGAAAAATAATCATTTAAGGTTGCCTACATAAAGGAAAAGGTTTAACTTCATAAGTTTCACTAAAGTTTCACCTATGCCGTGTGATTTTGAATACAAACTAAGATATTTACAGTTCATAGTCTTAAAGAGGAACTCGATCCAAGGAGATGGCAAGTTGAATCAACGAAAACGGAGTTGTAACGAAGAAACTATGACCGAAACAAAATTGGCTATCCAAGACTAGTTTAACTTCGGGATTAATTGGAGAAAATTAAAATAAATCACATCTTTTTAAGATAACATGATATTTTATATATATGTACTCATAATTCAATTTTATATGGTTCAGGATCACCCGTAAACAACACGAGAAGATTAATCATAAGATCTCATGTTTGTACGCAACACGTCATTTGACAACACCGGTACTTTATGTACGCAACACGTCATTTGACAACACCGGTACCGTGGGTCAAGATTAATCTCGACCAATACATATACGTTGGGGGTTTTATTTATTTCGTTGGGGGTTTATTAAACATCTAAATATGAACCATTAAAATTGAATTACTAACAACGAACTGCTAACTACGGACTAAGGAATTATAAAAAGTATTAAAAGTATAACAAGAATATATATGTGACGTTGTTTAAAAAGAAAAGGTATTGATATATTATATATGGATAGGTTCGTGATATCAACCGGGAGACCAAGTCAAAATATATATATCTTCAAGACGAAAGTGAGTATATAGTCCCACTTTTAAACTCTAAATATTTCGGGATGAGAATACATGTATTTTATGTTTTACGTTATGGACACAAGTAACTGAAAAATATATTCTACGTTGAGTTGTACCACTGGCATACTTCCCTGTAGCTTGGTAACTAATATTTACAGCGGTATTGTAAACGCGAATCCTGTTGATAGATCTATCGGGCTTGACAACCCCAACCGGACTGGACGACCAGTATTCAACGGTTGCACAGTACTTCGTTTCGTGACTACACTTGGTACAGTGTAGTAAGATTTCATATTAAAGGGAATATGCGACGTGATTAATTGTTAAGTATGGTTACCAAGTGCTCAACCACTTAGAATATTTTTATTAAACTGTTTATATACGAAATCTTGTGGTCTATATATATATTGCTGCCGGCACTAAACCTATATCTCACCAACTTTATGTTGACGTTTTAAACATATTTATTCTCAGGTGATAATTAGAAGTTTCCGCTGCATTATGTTGAATTTGAGCAGGATCTTGCGTACGCATATTTGTGTCAAAAATAAGACTGCATATCCAAGAACTTGTGTTGTAAAATATGCTAGAAATCGTGTTGTTATCATCATTTGTAAAGTTTGTAAGTCGAAGATTATCGCTAAACGATAATCATCTTTATTTCGTCCAAAGCTTGTATCAAAAATAAGAATCATGGTTTGTAATGTATAATATATGCAGTTTTTCTTTTAAAAATGTCGCATATAGAGGTCAATACCTCGCAATGAAATCATACGTTATCTAACACGTTCTTACGGTTAAGGACGGGTTATGACACATGCATAGAGACAAAAATCATTCATATGGTGAACACCTGGTAACCGACCTTAACAAGATGCATATAGAATATCCCCATCATTCTGGGACTCTCATCGGACATGATAAATCGAAGTACTAAAGCATCCGTAACCTGAATGGGGCTTGTTGGGCCCGATAGATCTATCTTTAGGATTCGCGTCAATTGGTGGTAATTATAATAAACACAAATTCTTAGGCTACCAAGCTAAAAATGGGCATATTCGATTCGATAATCCAATCATAGAATGTAGTTTCGATCACTTATGTCTATTTCATAAAACATTTATAAAACAGCGCATGTATTCTCAGTCCCAAAAATATATATTACAAAAGCATTTAAAAAGGGAGCAAATGAAACTCATCATACTGTATTTTGTAGTTAAAATACATAAGACGATACTGAACAATGCAGGGTTGGCATCGGATTCACGAACCTATATTATTCATATTTATATTAAAACATATATTTGTATTTGAACAAATTTATTTAATATATCTTAAGTTTTATATCTTATATATTGAATAAATAATACTTTTATAGTTTTTATGTATAATTAGTATTATATTTAAAAAAATCAATGATTTATTATATGTAATATTTTATATAAATAGTTTTTAATATATATAATTATATGTAATATTATGGTAGTTGTAATAAATATACTTTTATATAGGAAAAATTTAATTGTAATAAATATATTGTCAATATGAAAATGTTAATAATAATAATGATAATAATAATAATATTGATAATAATAATATTCTTAATGAAAATTTTAGTAATAATGATAACTTTGATAAGCATTTTGGTAATCCTTAATAGTATTGATTTTTTTAATAATAATTATAATGATAATAGTAATAATAATTTTAATAATAATATCAGTATTAATGATATTACTTATAATTATCGTGTTAATAATGATACTAATATCAATATTAATGATAATTTTACTAATGATATTAATATTAGTATTAGTAATGATAATAGTGATTTTAGTGATATAAAGCTAATAATAATACTAGTAACTATAGTGATAATTTTATTAATAACGATAATAGGAATAATAATAATAATAATGTTAATAATTAATAATAACGATACTAATGATAACTCTGAGGTTAATAATAATTATGTTCATATTACTTTTAATCTTGGTAATAATAATAAGTATAATTCTAATTATAATTAGTAATAATAACATTCATAAATAATAACAATAATAATAATAACAATATTAATAATTAATAATCATAATAATAATATGATGAAAAACTACCTCAAAATGGTTTTCTAAAAAAAAAGTGCCTCAGACCGGAATCGAACTCGTGACCTCCCGTTAACCCGTAATACACCTTAACCACTCTGCTAAATTCGTTCTTTCTGTTTTAATATCAATCTAAAGTCTATATATCCTGTTTTCCTGTTCCCTCTTCTTCTCCTCCCCAAACTGAATCGACCAGGGATCAATCCCATTTACTATCAAGTTTTTAAGGTTTAAATTATATTTGAAATTGAATCATAAATGTCCTGTGATAGATTGGTTGTATTAACAGAAAGTAAAAAAAAAAATGAAACAGACCTGATATAATACGCTTATGAACTCGAATTGTCTTCTTGAAATTAAGAATGTTTTAGACAATACTTATAACATGAAAACGTTTTTAAATTGTTATTAGAAACTGTATGATTCGTTAATTTAACCTAAATCCTAACAGAAACATCGAATTTTGTTCAAGAACAATGTTTGACTTTTAAGTTTAAAAACTTCGACTCGGAAATTTGGATTCGTTATAAAGAATTGAAAGATCATCTCTTGCAGAAAGATTTAATAAAACATTCCTAACAGAACTACATTTATAAATTTTGAAAATTCATTCGAATTCAAACTAATGTTCATTGTAGTTATGAATGTCATGAACTCCAACATCAAAATCGAGTTTTAAGATGTTTTATATGAAAATTATTAAATGAAACTGGTCCAAAATTGTTCCAGAAAGCTTTCTGGATCTTCAATTGATCCTAAAACAAAAAAATAAATTCGAATTTTCTCAAGAACAAATCCGTTGACTTTTTGGAAATAAACTTTGACTTCAAAATTAAAGCGCGATAGAATGAATTGGAGTTTAAAATTTTGCAGATAGTTTGTTTAAAAGATTCCTAACCAGACATAATTAATACATTTTGAAATTTATTACGAAATCAAACCTTTTGAAGTTTTTAGATGCGAACAGAGCAGCTAATCTTGTTCTTCATATATATATTATTTTTAAATCGATAATTACAACCTGTTGAGGGTGTTAGTGATTGGTAATTGATAAGGTGAAGTTATTTGACCTATTTTACAACGGAGATCGATCAATTATAGAGAATGTGGTTCAATCAATCAATTTTTAAATAGGGAAATTTTATAACAAAACAAATAAGTCGTACGCCATTTTTCTCTGATTTGTACTGTGATTATGATATGGAATATCAATCTAATACAGTATGACAATGATCTAAAACTACTTTTGGATCCAATAAGTATATAATCATATTTATTTATTTTTATACATATATATAATCGTATTTATGAATATATATTTATCTATATATAAATTTATATATAATTAACTGTATTATGAAAATATATGTATCCATATTTGTTTATATATCTATTTTATATCTGTATATATACGTATGTATATATTATATTAAATTTTGTAGTATTACTTAATAATATAAACCTATTAATAAGTTTAAGAATATTTTTAACTTTAATAAAAATACTAATTCTAATAATAATAATAGAAATATAATAATAATTTTATTAATAATTTTGTTAATAATAATAACAAATAATTAATAATAATAATACTGATAATAATTATTAATAATAATGTTCATAGTAATATTAATAATAACATTGATAATGTTATTAATAAGATATTAATACAAATATTGTCAATAATAGAGTGCTAATAATATTAATAATAATGTCTAATAATAATTGATAAGGCTAAAAAGTAACATATATTTCATAGCAATATCCCTCCTAAATAATAGGTTTTCATATGTAATTGTATTATATTTTCATTGTAATTGTTTAAATAAATAAATGCGAAGACAAAAGGCGAAAACGAAGATTTGAAGACACAAACGTCCAAAAAGCTCAAATGTACAAGATACAATTCAAAAGGTTCAACTTATTGATGAGAAACGTCTAAAAATGACAAGAGTACAAGTTACAAAACGCAAAGTACACGATATAAAATAGTACGCAAGGACGTTCGAAAATCCGAAACTGGGACATGAGTCAACTCTCAACGCGCGACGCAACGGAGCGAAAATTACAAGTCAACTATGCACATAAATAAAATATAATATATAAATAATTCTTAAAAATTATATATATATATTATATTATTATTTAATAACGTCGACAAGCAAAGATCCAAAATGATGTGAGCTGGAAAAACAAACTCCGCGACTCGCGGAGTTTGAAGGCTTAAAATGTCGCGACTCGCGGAGCTGCAAAATTCAGAAATGGCCTATAAAAGCTCGAGCATTCTGTCGATATTTTTACACAATAATAATACTCTGTAATAAATAATAAATAAATATATATATAATATATATATATATATAGTATAGGGTAGTTTTATATTAGTTAGTTTGGGTTATGTAACGGTTATTTTACGGGTTTTTGAAGTCGAAATTCTGTCCGTGTAACACTACGCGATAAATACTCAATGTAAGTTATGTTCTCCTTTTTAAATTAATGCCTCGTACTTAAGTTATTATTATGCTTATTTAAAACGAAGTAATCATGATGTTGGGCTAAATATTAAAATTGGATAATTGGGCTTTGTACCATAATTGGGGTTTGGACAAAAGAATGACACTTGTGGAAATTAGACTATGGGCTATTAATGGGCTTTATATTTGTTTAACTAAATGATAGTTTGTTAATTTTAAAATAAAGATTTACAATTGGATGTCCCTATAAATAACCATATACACTCGATCGGACACGATGGGCGGGGAATTTATATGTACGAATAATAGTTCATTTAACCGGACACGGGAATGGATTAATAGTCACTAGAATTATTAAAACAGGGGTGAAATTATGTACAAGGACACTTGGTATAATTGATAACAAAGTATTAAAACCTTGGGTTACACGCAGTCGATAACCTGGTGTAATTATTAAACAAAGTATTAAAACCTTGTTACAGTTTAAGTCCCCAATTAGTTGGAATATTTGACTTCGGGTATAAGGATAATTTGACGAGGACACTCGCACTTTATATTTATGACTGATGGACTGTTATGGACAAAAACCAAACGGACATATTAAATAATCCAGGACAAAGGACAATTAACCCATGGGCATAAAACTAAAATCAACACATCAAACATCATGATTACGGAAGTTTAAATAAGCATAATTATTTTTTTTTATATTTCATCGCACCTTTAATTATTCGTCATTTATATTTTTTGTTATTTATTTTAGTTTTTTAATTAAATTTACTTTACGCTTCGCTTAAAATATAAAATCGACAAACCGGTCATTAAACGGTAAACCCCCCTTTTATATATTATTATATATATATATATATATATATATATATATATATATATATATATAATATATATATATATATATATATATATATATATATATTTATATATTTTTGTACAAATGTAATTATATAAAAATATAGTGTAACCGTCTCCCTGTGGAATGAACCGGACTTACTAAAAACTATACTACTCTACGATTAGGTACACTGCCTATAGTGTTGTAGCAAGGTTTAGGTATATCCATTTTGTAAATAAATAATTAAAACTTGTGTAATATTTCGTCGTATTTCGTATTTAAATTAATACTATTTCATATACACCTCGCATAACATCAAGCATTTTTGGCGCCGCTGCCGGGGAATCAGCGAAACGCTATATTTTTAATTTATTTTTGTATAAATATATTTGTATATATTTTTAGAAAAACAATGTTAAAAAAAAATGTTTTGCAAACTCCGCGACTCGCGAAGAATTGCTGGTACGTGGAACCGCGACTCGCGGAGCCGCCCTGACCAGCCTGACCAGAAACCCTATTTCGCATTAATTATGGAATATTATTAATTATTATTATTTATAAACCCTATTTAATTTATTATAATTAATATTTAGTTTTAGTTTTTAAATTAATTAGTATTTTGTATTTTAATTAGTTTTATTATAAATAAAAATTAATACTTTTATAAAATAATAAAGATAAAAATAATATTTTTATAAAAATTGTACTTTTTACAACTTTAAGTTTATTTTTATTTTTTTGTTTATTTTTATTTATTTTTTAGCATAATATTTGTATTTTTATTGTTCGTAGATAGTTTTAAGTTTTAGTTTTTGCCGTAGTTTATTTTTATTTCTAGATTTTTAGGCTTTGCCGTAAAAGCCCTTAAGTGCTTTTTCTTTAGATTAAAATTTAGGAGCTTTAGAATTTTGCGACGCAGTTTTTAGATTTTAGTGCCTAATTAAGTTATTGCCGTTTTGGATATAGAATTCCTTTAAGCTTTAATACCTTTAGGCGCAACTTTTTAGATTTAATTTTTAGACTTTTAAGTTTCGACGTTTTTCTTTCTTATTTTTATTTTTCGACGTTTTTTCGACGCGCACTCTTTTTCTTTCTTATTTCTCGACACGCTAGTTTTTAGGACTTAGAAATTTTCTCTACTTCTTCTCTAATAATTCCAAACGAAAAATTATTTTAAGTGGTTAAATTGATAGACATCCAAATTTTCTGCTTCGTAGTAATAGTTGGATTTGTTAGTGGCTGAGTTGTGAGCTTCCGATTTAAAGGGTTCTGGCTCCCTGCTGCATCTATTGGCTATTCGAAACGTGGGCAAAAGCAGAAAAGTCTATTAATTTGATAACTTATATAATTTTTATTTTTTTATAACTAATAGGATAATTAAGTAAATGCACCACATTGTAGCTAAAATTTGGTAATAAGCGCATTATGGAAAATCTCGAGAATATTTTGGAAACTCTTTATGACATCCGAAATCAATTTAATCAATACTCTCAAACGGGTGTTGATGACAATTCATTCAGTCAATCTTGGATCACGAATGACGAAACAATAACTGGTTGTGAAATCTGTGGAGATTATCATTCAACATGGGAATGTTATTATTACGTTCCTATGGAAAATTACACACCCATGGAACCTGAATGGAATGATTATGAGGAATACAATTCTAATTGGGATTATTCCCAAGAATATATCCAAACTCAACAACCAGTAGACGAGGAAAATTATGTGCCTGAAAATTCTTTAGATTATATGAAAATCAAACTCGAAGAACTTGATGCTCAAAATGAACAAATGAGAGAGTTTGTAAATCGGCAAGCTGAAACTCTATCAGATTACACACCTGTTGATCTAAGGAGTCGTGTGCAAGAAAATCTCATATCATCGAATTTTGATGAATTCGAGAGCTCCGAAATCACCAACTATCCCGATGATACTTTTTATTCAGCTTTACCAATTTCACAACATATCGACACATTAGCCTCTACCGACGAAATCATCGACCAATCAATGAATGAAGAAGAAGTAAGGGTGACAAATTGGTACTCTTGGAAAAACGATAACGTTGAAAATTTTACCCCCGAGACCAAAATAGTGGGACCGATAAGTACCGTTAATGAAGAAGAATCTACTTCGATCCCGAAATTCACTATTCCACAACTTTCCAACCCAATATTCTCAATAGACGAGTCATCTACCAAAGATGAACTACGAGCTGTAATAGATAATGACACCTCGGATTTCACCCAATTGGGTAATAGAGGTGAAACCTTTAATCCCGAGAATAAAAGGAAGGAAATGTTGGGAATTGTCCACCCTATAATATATATGTCGGTGTATATCGATCCATTTGACCAAGAACCAGAAAAGAGACATATCCATTTACTAAAAGCTACACTTAAAAAAGAATTAAGTAGTGACGATCGGGTGGTTCTAAACTTTAAACCCATTTATATATTTTATACCACCCGAGATGTAAATAACTGGCTCACTATTCTAATTCGTGGAACTTATTCTACCGACTTCACATGTCGTCAGCTAAGTGTGGGGAAGTCTAACCCCACTTAACGTTAAATTAGGGGTTCGGGTTAGTGCATAACTCGTTAATAAAAATGCATGATAAGTTAGGGTAAAAGACGCATTTTCAAATATTAACAAACAGTTCAGAAAAGCAACCGTTTTTGAAGAAAAACATGTGTGATAAAACAAGAAGGAATGAATGATGAGGCGCGCCATCTATCATTCAACGAGCTTTGAAATTACAAACTGGGTATTTTCAATCACTTTTCTACACTAATCACCCTCATGAATTTATAATTATAGTCTGATTTCATGCAAATGAGGGCATTGCATGATCTCAAGTGTGGGGAAGGGTTATAAATTCTCTCGGGTCTATTCTTGGCTTATTTTCTAAATTTTGTGAAAATTTTAAAAAATTTTCAACTAAATGAATTCAAAATCATGTTTATACATATTTATGAACGATGAAAACTAGGTGTTAATTACTAGGTGTTAATACCGAAATTATCGTTACCTCTAAAAGGACATAAATTGAGAAACAACTAAAACGCTTGAATTTATTTATTTAAGATATAAAAAGACGTATGAAAAAAGCCAAGTGTGGGGAGAATGTACCAAGTTATTCAATTAAAAACTATCTATCACATGTTTCTGTAAAGTTATTGCAGGTGCTTTTTGGACTAAATTAACTGTCTTACCCGATTTACTGTAAAGAGAGATGGATCTACACGATGAATCAATTCCATCATTAAAAGGAAGTAAAGTCTTCCGAAAAAGACACGCGCTTCTTGATTTAGGTCAAGAAGTTGTCGTCCAGACCAGCAGTAGGTTGATGAAAAATCTAGAAAAGTCATCTCTAAAATCAGCAGGAAATCCACGGACCTCAGCATCAAACAGGGTCGCCAGGTGGTCAGATTTATCCTAACCATGAGAAGGATTTATCTCGTACAATGGGGGAGGGGTACCGTGCAAATTAGCTTGATAAGACTAATGAATCAGATCCCCAGAAAGGATAATCTCCTTAAAGATCAAAAATCAGCTTTTAAGACTGATATTACTCAATCCTTGAGATTGACCTTAAAGATTGAGAATTACAAACTCGTGGAATTCAATGATATCTAAACTCGAGCTTGAACGAGAAAATATTTTGATCAAAAATACAAACCGATTTGTTTTCTGAAAACCCATTTTCAATGCGTTCATTACCATTGAACGTAAAATCCTAGGAATTCACCTGGAATTCATTAGGTCACCTGAACCAAATCGGGTATCAACCGTAAGAACGGTGGTTGCATAGCATGGTCGGAGACAGGACCTTGTGCCAGACCGAAAAAATTATAGGATGATCTTACTATTGCTCCTACAAAGGATAGTACTAGCATCCGACATGATATAGACCATAATCAAATGCATGTCATTAGACATTGCCTTAACAGTTTCTTGTTCATCGCTTTCCTTTACAACCGGACGGTAGTTTGCCGAAAGGTAATATACGGGACAAGTAAACTGGATGTGTTGCTTTCCTAATACAAGGTTAGCAAGTGGGTGACACAAAACCATAAGTTTTGAGCTAAAATTTTCAAATCTGAAACCCACAAAAATATTTTGCAACACCGGTGAAGGGTTATTCCGGAAAACTTATCTAGGGTAAAAGCTAGATTGAATTTTCAAAAGATCAAATATTTTCATAAAGATCCAATTTCCTTAAGGATCTACATTTTCATAGTCATGTGGGACTGTAAACCGCCTTTCAAATGTGCACTTTGCTTTGGAAACCGAAAGTAAATCAGCTATTTGATTGCAAGTGTCGTTGACCTAAACCCGAGGCAACTGTGGATGGCACACCCACCTTTAACCATGGTTCTATCGTCACTATCATTGTTTATACCGCCGTATCAAAATCACTGATGTATAAAGTGTGAGAATAAAAAAGTGATTCGAGTGAAGTGTGATTTTATTTCAAGTTATGTATTGCTTGAGGACAAGCAACGTTTAAGTGTGAGGATATTTGATAAGGCTAAAAAGGAACATATATTTCATAGCAATATCCCTCCTAAATAATAGGTTTTCATATGTAATTGTATTATATTTTCATTGTAATTGTTTAAATAAATAAGTACGAAGACAAAAGGCGAAAACGAAGATTTGAAGACACAAACGTCCAAAAAGCTCAAATGTACAAGATACAATTCAAAAGGTTCAATTTATTGATGAGAAACGTCTAAAAATGACAAGAGTACAAGTTACAAAACGCAAAGTACACGATATAAAATAGTACGCAAGGACGTTTGAAAATCCGGAACTGGGACATGAGTCAACTCTCAACGCGCGACGCAACAGAGTGAAAATTACAAGTCAACTATGCACATAAATAAAATATAATATATAAATAATTCTTAAAAATTATATATATATATATTATATTATTATTTAATAACGTCGACAAGCAAAGATCCAAAATGATGTGAGCTGGAAAAACAAACTCCGCGACTCGCGGAGTTTGAAGGCTTAAAATGCCGCGACTCTCGGAGCTGCAAAATTCAGAAATGGCCTATAAAAGCTCGAGCATTCTGTCAATGTTTTTACACAATAATAATAATACTCTGTAATAAATAATAAATAAATTTATATATATAATATATATATGTATATATATATATATATATATATATATATATATATATATATATATATATATATAGTATAGGGTAGTTTTATATTAGTTAGTTTGGGTTATGTAACGGTTATTTTACGGGTTTTGAAGTCGAAATTCTGTCCGTGTAACACTACGCGATAAATACTCAATGTAAGTTATGTTCTCCTTTTTAAATTAATGCCTCGTACTTAAGTTATTATTATGCTTATTTAAAACGAAGTAATCATGATGTTGGGCTAAATATTAAAATTGGATAATTGGGCTTTGTACCATAATTGGGGTTTGGACAAAAGAACGACACTTGTGGAAATTAGACTATGGGCTATTAATGGGCTTTATATTTGTTTAACTAAATGATAGTTTGTTAATTTTAATATAAAGATTTACAATTGGACATCCCTATAAATAACCATATACACTCGATCGGACACGATGGGCGGGGAATTTATATGTACGAATAATAGTTCATTTAACCGGACACGGGAATGGATTAATAGTCACTAGAATTATTAAAACAGGGTTGAAATTATGTACAAGGATACTTGGCATAATTGATAACAAAGTATTAAAACCTTGGGTTACCCGCAGTCGATAACCTGGTGTAATTATTAAACAAAGTATTAAAACCTTGTTACAGTTTAAGTCCCCAATTAGTTGGAATATTTAACTTCGGGTATAAGGATAATTTGACGAGGACACTCGCACTTTATATTTATGACTGATGGACTGTTATGGACAAAAACCAGACGGACATATTAAATAATCCAGGACAAAGGACAATTAACCCATGGGCATAAAACTAAAATCAACACATCAAACATCATGATTACGGAAGTTTAAATAAGCATAATTATTTTATTTTATATTTCATCGCACCTTTAATTATTCGTCATTTATATTTTTTGTTATTTATTTTATTTTGTTAATTAAATTTACTTTACGCTTCGCTTAAAATATAAAATCGACAAACCGGTCATTAAACGGTAAACCACCCTTTTATATATTATATATATATATATATATATATATATATATATATATATATATATATATATATATATAATTATATAAAAATATAGTGTAACCGTCTCCCTGTGGTGTGATGACCCGGGAATTTCTGACCAAATTAAAACTTAATCGTTATATGATTTCGATACGATAAGCAAAGTATGTAATGTTGAGTCTAGAAAACATTGGAACAATGTTCATATATTCAATTGACCTTCGACTGCTCTCGACGATTCACGAACAATTAATTGTAAATAGATATGTGTGTATGTATATATAAATAATAATTCGAAATTTAAATCGAAGTATTATATGATATTATTATTAAAAATTAATAAAATAAAAATAGGGTATTATAATAATTATTATTTAAAATATATCTATATATATAAATAAGGTATGTTGAAAATAAATATTTAACGATTGTAATACTCGTTTGATGTCCCGATTGATATTAAGTAAGTTTAATTCAAACTTATATAATTTTAAAATAAACGGTGATATGAAAATGAGTTATATAAGTTATAGTCTTATTAAAAGTATATTTAGGATGAGTTATATAAGTTACAGTTGCTATTAAAAATAAATCTACGTATAGATATGTATAATTTTTATACAAAATTATTAGATGTATATTGAGATATATAAAAATAATAAATATTATGTAATTATTCAATATTATAAATAATATGAAATATTAATATATTAGATATAATCACAAATTAAGGATATAGTATCATAATATTTTTATTACCTTCATTTTTATTAATAATACTAATATCAATACTAGTATGAATTATGTTATTATTATAATTATAATTGTGATTAGTAAATGTTAATAGTTTTAAGGTTATTATAATAAAGATTTTTAGTATAAATATTTTATGAGAAAGATTGAAATTACAAATTTGTTACGATTTAAATAAATTGTTGCTTATTATTATCTTTAAGATTATAATTCTTATTATTATGCTTATCATTATTATTAGTAAATATTATAAATATTATTATGTTAAAAATAAACATGAAATTGATATACATAAATATTATTATCAATATTAATAAAATTAATATTATTATTGTTAATATTAGTATTCTTATCTTCATTAAAAATAAATGATATACCTAAAAGTTATAATAGATTTAGGATGTTAAATAATATTACCAAAGTTAATATGTTATATACAGATATATATATACAGATATACATCAGATCAGTTATATAACAATATACAAAATACGTGCAGAATACTTATACATATACAAGTATATAAATATAAATATATATACACCATATACGTACTTAAATACAGATTAGAAAAAGGATTCAGTTTGCTATCATTGTCATGCTATCAGAAATTTTGTTGCTATCAAAACCCACTACAATTTGATTCCAAACAAGCACTAGATAACAAATTGTTAGAAACATTCGTACGCCTTTTTATTTTTTTTATTTCTTCCTCCGTTACTGATTGAAATGGTGTTGGACCAATTAAACTATTAAACGAGTTACAATAGAGGTAATATCATTTATCAGCCTCTATACAATACTTTGAAAATGAAACTCGTTTGAAAACAGCTATAATCAGATTAAATTTTATTATATATGTCTCGCTAACCTCCGTTCTTTCAATATTCAGCCAAAACTCGATTTTCTATTGAATTATAAAATCCTTAAATACAATTATGTTAGAAATCTTTCGGTTAAGATGTCTGAAAAGTTTCAAAGCTCGACTCATTGTATCGAGATCAAATTTTGTGAGTCAAACTTTATAAGTCGAAAGTCAACATATCTGTTCATCGGGAAATTTAGAATCGTTTTGAGTTTTCTGTTGAAATCAATGATCCACAAAGTTTCTATGAAGGATTTACAGCCTATTTCGTGTTGGAAACTTTTTCTATAACATTATAAAAATCGAATTCAGGTATTGAGTTTATTTTATTTTTTTTCTTTTCTCTCGCGACGGTTCACAGTTCCTATAATCTGATTAATTTTTTTTTCCTTAAATTCGTGTCTGTAAATTTCAGATACAAGTAGTTTTTATATTTCAAAAATAAATCGAACTTTAAATTGAGGTTGGGATGGATCACTGGTTATACCGAATTGAAGAAGAAGATGATTTAATAGAAAACGAGTTATATTTGTTAGCGTAGTAATAATAATCAGAAAACAGGCAGTAGCCTGAATGGTTAAGGATTGATGCGGGTATGCGAGAGGTCGGGGGTTCGAGCCCGGGCATGGGCTGTTTGCATTTTTTTGGGACTTCATCCTTTGGGAGAGGTAGTCTTCATTTGTTTATTTATTTTACCAATATTATTATTACTTATTAATGTTAACTATTATTATTATTATTATTATTATTATTATTATTATTATTATTATTATTATTATTATTATTATTATTATTATTATTAATATGAGTATTATTGTTATTATTATTATGAATAATCATCTTTATTACTATCATTGGTGTTATTATTATTATTATCACTACCAAAATTAATATTAATATCATTATTACTATTATTATAATTATTATTATTATTATTATCATCATAATTATACACATCATAACTGTTATTAGATTTATATTTGATATTAGAAGTATTATTAATTATTGTTATTGTTATATTAATACTAGTATTTTGATTGTTATCATTATCATTTTAGTTATTATTAGGTAATATCACTTAGTATTAAAAGTATTATCATTATTATTATCATGGATATAAGTATTAGTTACCACTTATTATTATTATTATGACAACCCTAGTTACAACTATGACTATTACTGTTACTACCAATATTATTATCAAACTAAGAACTATTGTTAAGTAATATGATTATCAGCAGTACCTTTATTAATAAAATTTCTATCATTATTATTATTATAAGTATCAGTATTAACAATATTATTAGTAGTATTTTTATTAATAAAGTTATTATTAGTATTATTAGTAAAACCTTATTATTATTATTATCAAAACTCTCATTTTAAAACAAATAAATATTTTGTACATAAAATATACTTGTTATATATATATATATTGTAATTTTATTAAAATTTCACATAATTATATCCATCAAACTTATTATTATTTAAATTCATATAAATAATAAACTATCGATTTTAGATATAACATTAGACAAGTAGGTATATAAATATAGATATTAATAAACTATATAAATATTATCTATTATAAACATATACATAAATTAAACATACATAATATATAAACTAAAGGTATCATAAGTAAATTTGTTCAGTTATGATTATATGTTTTAATATAAATCCATACAAATGATATAGGTTCATGAATCCGAGGCCAACCCTGCATTGTTCAAATGTCGACGTATGTATTTTTACTACAAAATACAGTACTGTGAGTTTCATTTGTCTTTTTACCCTTTATATTTTTGGGCTGAGAATACATGCGCAATTTTTATAAATGTTTTACGAAATAGACACAAGTAATCAAAACTACATTATATGGTTGAATTATCAAAATCGAATATGCCCCTTTTTATTAAGTCTGGTAATCTAGGAATTAGGGAACAGACACCCTAATTGACACGAATCCTAAAGATAGATCTATCGGGCCCAACAAGCCCCATCCAAAGTACCGGATGCTTTAGTACTTCAAAATTTATATCATGTCCGAAGGAGGATCCCGGAATGATGGGGATATTCTATTATGTATATTGTGAATGTCGGTTACCAGGTGTTCAATCCATACGAATGCTATTTTTGTCTCTATGCATGGGACGTATGTATATGAAAAATAAAAATATGAAATCTTGTGGTCTATTAAAATTATGAAATGATTATTTATGTTAAACTAATGAACTCACCAACCTTTTGGTTGACACTTTAAAACATGTTTATTCTCAGGTATGAAAGAGATCTTCCGCTGTGCATTTGCTCATTTTATAGATATTACTTGAAGTCATTCAAAGCATATTTCAAAAGACGTTGCATTCGAGTCGTTGAATTCATCAAGATTATTATTAAGTCGTTGATAGTCTGATATATTATGAAATGTGATGTATGCTTGTCAACTTTCGATGTTTGTATTTTAAAAACGAATGCAATGTTTGTAAAATGTATCATATAGAGGTCAACTACCTCGCGATGAAATCAACTAATGTGAATCGTTTATAATCGATATGGACTCTGTCCGGATGGATTAGGACTGGTCTTCACAGTTGGTATCAGAGCGGTGGTCTTAGTGAACCAGGTCTTGTATTAGTGTGTCTAACTGATAGTCGTTAGGATGCATCAGTAAGTCTGAACTTCGACCGTGTCTGCATGTCAAAAGTTTTGCTTATCATTTTTGTCGGAAATCATCTGTTTATCATCCTTAGAAGATTACCTGCTTATCATTCTTAGTCTAGACACATCTTACTGCAATGATTGCATGAATAGTGTATAGACAAAAATTCGTATCTTAGCGTATCTGCTAATTCATATCTTAGCATATCTGTTACTGTAGACTTTGCCTTACAACTTCCGTAGATTCCTCCGTAACTTATGGGATTTTAGTATTATATATGCATATGTAAATTATTTATTGCAGGGTACTAATCTACATCCTATAATCTAATTCTTATCGAAAATCCTTCATCTGATCGTACGAGATGAATCCCTCAACCAGTTCAAGTACCTCGAATTCCGATAGCTATTCAAATATGGAAACACACTTGAGCTTCGAAAGCATTATAACTAGAATGGATCAACAAAATCAGTCATCACCAATTCAGGATGAATTGGCGAAGGGTTCGTAGTCGACTAAACCAACAGAGAAAAGAAGAAAGCGATCTTTTCCTTTCCACCAACCGAATTTACCTCTTGGAAATGAACCTGAAACATTTACCGGCGAACCTGTTTGTAATACTGTTTTCTCTCTCATTTTCCGAATATCTCGCCAAGATTATATTCTATCCACAATTCTAAACCTTATTCATCCGCTAGTTCCGACCGGCAATCATCCTGGAATAATAGAAGAAGTCAACAAACTTCGAATTCGAGAAACAAATTTGGAAAATATGGTGCAAAATGTACCAGCTTCAGCAACATCACCGGCACCAACAGTACCATCAATAACAGCACCAGTATCATCAACAATCCATGCCTCAATATCACCATCTGTACCTCGAGTATAATTACCATTCCACGAATTGTTCTACATCATTTATCTTCGTTCAACATGGCGATTATATAATCTCTAATGTTTTAGAGATTATATATTCTTATTCTAACGGTAAATCAAATGAGATTAATATCATATTAACTCATTAAATCCATAATTACATCTAAAGAAAATATATATGCAAGTATATTTTCATAAAGATTGTAATTAAAAATTCTTTTGTACAAACTGTTAATGGTGAAAATATTTTAACGGGTAGGTAATACCCAAAGAATATTTAGATTTCACATTAATAAATTACGCTGTACATTCTTCGAATCAGATTCAATAGTCATTTACTATCCTACTTACATCCACCGATATACAAATCCGTTCACCACCAAATAACCATTTTCATTCAATTTCATATTTGGATTTTGATCTATCAGAATCCAACAAGTGGCATAATGAAGAAAAGATTAGACAAGATAAAATTTGTTAGAAACAAACAAATTAACTATGAGAAATTTTGTTAAGAATCCACGCTAATGAAATCCTAGCTAACTGTTCCTAGCTAACTGTTAAATCCGTATTACATTTTATTTATCGCAGTTTATTTATCGCAATTTAATTATCGCAATTAACATTCTCGCAATTTTATTTATCATCATTTAATTTCTGTTATTTACTTTACGCACTTTATTTATCGTTATTTAATTTCTGTTATTTATTTTACGCACTTTAAATATCGGGACACGTATACAAGGTTTTGACATATCATATCGACGCATCAATATATATTATTTGGAATCACCATAGACACTCTATATGCATTAATGATCGAGTTCTCTATACAGGGTTGAGGTTGATTCTATAATAATATATATACTTTGAGTTGTGATCGAGTCTGAGACGTATACGGGTCATGACACGTATTAATTAATTCGAATATTATAAATTAAATTATATATGAATTATTGAACTGTTAACTGTGGACTATCGACTGTGGACTATCAAGATTGGACAATTAAAAATGAATTAAAATATTAATTATAACATATGAAACTAAACAATTCTTCAAGTTTGCCACTTGATTTCATCTTAAACCTCATTTGTATCTCGACGATTACAATCTGCGTTCAAACCTTTCATAATTCTTAGAAACACCTCAATCGAGAGTATGAACCAACCGCACTTCATCTACGAAAGAAGAGATTGACGCATTTAGTTATGCACCTGAAAACACTCGGAACCGGAGTAAAACGTTTAACCCGTATATGTGTTAGCTCCTTTAGCATTATTATTACCCAAAATAACTTGGTAATCCCTTTCAAAGTAGCAAATTTTATCACAGCTCCAGTAAGTCAACTTCAACTTTTCGTTCAAAACAATCTTATTAAAATCTTGATATATATGTGTACTCTTTTATTGTTACCGAGGAATCATTTATATTCCACGACATTATCAGAAGATGTACCGGCAACTCCATTGATCTTTGATTTTCCGAAAATCATTATATTCATTGAAATCCCATCTTGTATTCATCTATACCCTGTAACAATAATTGCCATACCAATTACCGAGAATCAGCAATCAATATTTCGAATCTCGTAGCATTTATACATCAATAGTTATATGTATACATATAACAATTATCTCTTAGGATTACGATCTCCAATTCTGAAATTCTGAACAGCACCCAGTCTACAAACCAATACTCTGAATGTTGAAAAAGCTGAATGAAGCAGCAGAAACTGTAGATAACCGTAAACGACCTTAATCGTCGGAAGTTTAATGATAAAGAATAGTATGTTGGAAAATCTCAGGAAAGTTGGAACTGAAAAAACGGATTGAGCTAACCACGAAGGAGACCAAGGACAAATGCAAGGACCATACCCTATATTCAAAGAATCCAGGTAGTTTCGGATCCGTTGAAATCTTTAGAGAATATCTTGCTCCGAAGTCATGTTAAAATTTTACGGAAAATCTTTATGTATCAACCATCGAACTTAGAAATTCCAAAATATCATCATCAATATCTTCGATATTTCTGAGGATATTTTCGTAAATATTCTCGTCCGAAATTATATACCTCTTCGTACTTCCTGTGTATCATTATATTAGAAACATTCAATAGAAAATCTAGTACCGAAAAGCAGATTATGCGAAACTATGAAGAAAGTCGTGGACAAATCACAAAGAATAAGTTTGACTTCAAAGAATCCAAATGATTCAATGTCTGCTAAAGTCTTTAGTGAATATCTTGCTCCTTACTCTAAACCCTTGCAGACAATAGTTTCTATCATCCTCTGATCTTAGATATTCCGAGATATTATCGTATCTTTCATTATAAATATCCTCCATATTTCTGGAGATATTTTTATAACTATTCTTATCTGAAATCATTAATCTCTTCGTGCTATCAGTATTACATCATATAGAAACTGTTAGTTCTATATTCTGTAATGTTGGGAATTGATGCATGAGTTAGTATAATATAATGACACTTGATCAACGTGATTATATTATAGTAAGTCATGCTGAGTTTCTAATGGGACGTGATGACTCACAGATCCTAACGTCGTCACGTGCCATGTTACATAACTCTTTCATTATGCTTAACTTCTGAACATATCAAGAAAGTATTTTCTTGATAGTTCTATTCTCAGTGATTCTGGTAATTTGATAAATCAAATCGTGCTGATACATTAGTTCTTATTTAGACCACGATGTTTATTCGAAATTCCATACTTACTAATTCTGGACCGTTACTCGCTTTACTAGAAGCTGGGAAGATAATAAAAAGGCAAAGAGCTCCAAAATATAAGAGAAAATATAAAGCCCAACAACCACACCGAAATTACAAACCGTGGATATTAGTGCGTATAGAAATATAAAGACACGGGAGGATTATAAATACAATAATCCCTAAAGCATAGTAGAAATAAACGGATTCCTCCGGTGGAAGTTGGAAAAGGAGAATGATGGTTGCGATAATCAGGATAAGGACAAGGATCAGAACTGGATTAAGTATTTTCATAGATCTTTTAAATTTGGGAATTGAGTATAGAAGTGGTGAAAATAAATGGAACGGAAAAGGTAAATTTATAAAGAAAATATTAGATAGAGTAATCGAGGTAGATCACCGTATTTAATTATAGAGATCTTAATTTCCTTACTCACCGAAGAATCAAATCTTGTAGATTTCGAAGATTTCCTTTAAATCCCTTGAATTTAGGAATTCAACCCTGACTCTATCAAAAGTTAGGATGAATCTTTACTTTCCTATTTCACTCTTTGGTGATAGCTTCATTCGTGCTCTTCGAATAATCAAAATATTGTATCTGTATTATTCAATAATGATAAAACTCTATTTATCAGCTCATATTCGTCAGGAAAACATATTTATTGTTAGCCATGGCGACCTCACTCAAATTTCGGGACGAAATTTCTTTAACGGGTAGGTACTGTGATGACCCGGGAATTTCCGACCAAATTAAAACTTAATCTTTATATGATTTCGATACGATAAGCAAAGTATGTAATGTTGAGTCTAGAAAACATTGGAACAATGTTCATATATTCAATTGACCTTCGACTGCTCTCGACGATTCACGAACAATTAATTGTAAATAGATATGTGTGTATGTATATATAAATAATAATTCGAAATATAAATCGAAGTATTATATGATATTGTTATTAAAAATTAATAAAATAAAAATAGGGTATTATAATAATTATTATTTAAAATATATCTATATATATAAATAAGGTATGTTGAAAATAAATATTTAACGATTGTAATACTCGTTTGATGTCCCGATTGATATTAAGCAAGTTTAATTCAAACTTATATAATTTTAAAATAAACGGTGATCCAAAAATGAGTTATATAATTTATAGTCTTATTAAAAGTATATTTAGGATGAGTTATATAAGTTACAGTTACTATTAAAAATAAATCTACGTATAGATATGTATAATTTTTATACAAAATTATTAGATGTATATTGAGATATATAAAAATAATAAATATTATGTAATTATTCAATATTATAAATAATATGAAATATTAATATATTAGATATAATCACAAATTAAGGATATAGTATCATAATATTTTTATTACCTTCATTTTTATTAATAATACTAATATCAATACTAGTATGAATTATGTTATTATTATAATTATAATTGTGATTAGTAAATGTTAATAGTTTTAAGGTTATTATAATAAAGATTTTTAGTATAAATATTTTATGAGAAAGATTGAAATTACAAATTTGTTACGATTTAAATAAATTGTTGCTTATTATTATCTTTAAGATTATAATTCTTATTATTATGCTTATCATTATTATTAGTAAATATTATAAATATTATTATGTTAAAAATAAACATGAAATCGATATACATAAATATTATTATCAATATTAATAAAATTAATATTATTATTGTTAATATTAGTATTCTTATCTTCAATAAAAATAAATGATATACCTAAAAGTTATAACAGATTTAGGTTGTTAAATAATATTACCAAAGTTAATATGTTATATACAGATATATATACAGATATACATCAGATCAGTTATATAATGAAATGTCCGCAACTAATCCATCCGGACGAAGTCTTCAACAGTTGGTCTCATTGCGATGATCGACTCCAAATAATATCTTTAATATGAGTTAATGCACAGCGAAAGACTTAATTCGTACCTGAGAATAACATGCTTTAAAACGTCAACATAAAGTTGGTGAGATATATAGGTTTGATGCTAGCAGCGTTATAACTATGGACCACAAAATTTCATATATTTAAACATAATACACTCGCAAGTGTATGTAAAAGTAGTTGAGCACTTGGTAACCATACTTAACATTTAAATCATCGCAGTATATTCTTAAATAATCGCTACACCGTACCAAGTGTAGTATACAGAAACGAAGTACTGTGCAACCGTTGAAAACTGGTCGTCCAGCCCGGTTGGGGTTGTCAGGCCCGATAGATCTATCAACAGGATTCGCGTTTACATTCCTCATGTAAATATTAGCTACCAAGTATAAAGAAATATGCCATGATACAACTCAACGTAGAATTTATTTTTGATCACTTGTGTCCATAACGTAAATCATAAAATGCATGTATTCTCATCCCAAAATATTTAGAGTTTAAAAAGGGGACTATATACTCACCTAATGTATTTTGTTGTAAAAATACATATAACATCATTGAACAAGTGTAAGGTTGGCCTCGGATTCATGAACCTATATCATTTGTATATATATTAACACATATAATCGTAATTGAACAATTATATATGTATATTCTGTTATTAATAATATACTTGTTATACTATACATTATCTAGATAAGTCTAATATGTTTAGTTTATATGGTTTATATATAACTATTACTTATCATTAATAATAAAACTGTATATTAAAGTTTAGTATATATTTATTTATTGATTGATATAACTTAACTGATATCTTTTTAATAATAAAAGTATAGTGAAATGTATTTTTATATAAAAGTATCTATTTGTGAAAATATTGATAGTTTTAGTGATAAAAATAATAATTTTAGTAAGAATGATAATAATAATAATAATAATAATAATAATAATAATAATAATAATAATAATAATAATAATAATAATAATAATAATAATAATAAGTTTAATAATAACAATACTAATAATTATATTAGTGACGATAATATCAATAATAATAATAGTACTAAAAAAAATGATACAAATGCTATTATTTATAACAACAATAAGTTATATTATTTTCATAATAATTATAATAATAATAATCTTAATCATGAAAATGAATATAATACTAAATGGTAAAATTAGTAATAATAGTTATATAACTAATACTTATAACATTACTAATGGTAATAATAATTATAATACTAACTATAACAATAATAATATTCATAATAATATTAATATTAATATTAATAATAGTATTAATAATAATAATATTCATAATAATATTAATATTAATAATAGTATTAATAATGATAGTAATACTAAATAATAAGGAAAGAACTACCTCTCTCAGAGTTCCAAAAAATATTTGTCCACGCCCGGGTTTGAACCCGAGACCTCTCGCTCAACAAACACAAGCCTAACCAGTCCGCTAACCAATTGATTTCTGATTTAAACACAATTTATTTATTTATAACCCGTTTTGACTTTGCTTCCATTATCTTCTTCTTCCCAAAATTTTAAACCGACCAGGGTAATAACAATCAGCGAATTTTGTTTTGGTTTAGGAATTGTAAATGAAATAGAAACGATTTTTCTTGTGATTAATTAGATTAACAAAAGGAAAGAAAAAGAAAAAAAAATATAAAACGTTTCTGTTGCTGCTACGCTATATCTGTTTTTTTTTAAAAAAAAAGTTTTCGAATTCGTGATCGTTTTAGACAAAGACCACAACACGAATTGTGTTGCAAATGACTCATAGAAACTTTTGAAATCATTTATTAGACTGGAATTACAACAGATAACTCGAAGTTGTTCATAGATCGATCGGTTGACTTTTAAATACAAAACTTTGACTTGCTAATTCGAAATTAAGAGAAAGATTTGAGACTTGAAAACATACAGGTAGTATAATTAGGTAATTTCTAACACTTCTGTATATCTAATTTGTGATAATCACTTCATATTCAGGTTATGGTTTAAAAGTGACTTGAACAGAATAACAGATATGTTCCTGTCTGTTTATTATCTTCTTTTTTTTAAACCGCAAGGATAATTATATATAGCGTAATTTGAGGATTGATACAACAATAAATAATTGATCAAGACTATTTGATGGAGGTTGATAGGATGAAACACGAGTAGAATAGGATTGAAGAAAAAAAATGAATCTGATAATGATGTGCAGCTAACTTCGCGTAATTTATGTCTTTTTACTTCATTCGTTTTTTATTTATTTAAATAATACTGTATTAATATTTGATAATTATATTAATTATATTAACTATATTAATGCTATTAAATATTAATAATAAAAATAATAATAATAATACTAATAGAAATAATAATATTTATAATAATAATAATAATATAAAAAGTAATAAAAATAAAAATAATAATAATAATATTAATATGATAATATTAATAATAACAATAATGATAATGAAATTAGGATATAATAAATTACATATATCAAATCTCGTATCTGTATCTTTTATAATTGAAATAATAATATCAATAATATAGGTATTAATATTGATTTTATTATTGATACTAATAATATAAATATTAATGTAACAACTTTTAAATTTAAATATTTTAATATATTAACTTCACATTTTGTTAAATATGTAATACTTAATTTAATATAATAAGATACTTGAATGTTTAATATTTATGCATTTTATATGTACATTACAATACATATAATATTAATTACATATAAATGTCTTTTTAGATACTAGTTTAGTTATTTTATATATTACTCTATATTTTAAATTGTATCATATTACATCAAATTAATATATACACTTATATCTATATATATATATATATATATATATATATATATATATATATATATATATATATATATATATATATATATATATATATATTAATAACAATTGTTCGTGAATCGTCGAACACAGTCAAAAGGGAAATTGATTACATGAGAATAGATTTCAAACTTTCTAGACTCAACTTTACAGATTTTCCTTATCGTATCGGAAACATCTAAAGATTAAGGTTTAAATTTGGTCGGAAATTTCCGGGTCATTACAGTACCTAACCGTTAAAGAAATTTTGTCCCCGAAATTTGATTGAGGTCGTCATGGTTAACAATAAGAATGTTTTCATGACGAATATGAGGTGAATATGGAGTTTTATCATTATTGAGAGATATAGATAAAATGATTCGATCATGTGAAGCGTACGAGTGAAGCTATCACAAAAGAGTGAGATGAGTAAATATATGTATTTGTTTCAACCTATGACATAGTTATTATTGATTTCCGGAATTCGCGGGATTTAAAGAAAATCTTCGTAATAGGATTTGGTTTTTCGACGATTTAGGGAATCAGGATCTTCTTGGATTAAATGAAATAATCTATTTCGATTGCTCTGTCGGATATTTCACTATAAATCTACCCCCTTCGTTTTCTTATTTCCATATCTCACATCCTATTTTTCTTTAAAGCGTTCGTTAATATGCTCCATCCAGTATTGATTCTTGTTATACTTCTAACTTTCATATCTTTCATTCTTCTCTTTCATCTGCCGCCAGAAGAATCTATTCACTTCTATCATTTCCTTGGAATTATAATGTTTTTAATTCTCCCGTGTCTTTATGTTGCAATACGTATTGATATACACGGTTTATTATTGGCCTTTATATTCTTCATTATTTTTCGGAGCTTCATGCTTTCGTTTTCTCTTCCCGACTTCGAGTTAAGCGAGCAATGGTCCGAAATTCGTAGGTATGAAATTTGGAATGAACATAGCTAATGCTCTTAGAAAGAAATGGTAATGGCACGATTTTGATTTGTCAAATTACCAGAATATCCTGGAAAAGACCAAATCATCAAGAAATATTTTCTTGATGTTTTTAGAATTTGAATAGAATGTAAGAGTCGTGTAACATGGCACCTGATGATGGTACTGTGAATCATCACATTCCATTAGAAACTCAACATGACTTACTGTAATATAATGACGTTGATCAAGTGTCATTATATTATACTAATCCATGCATCAGTTCCCAACACTACTTCAAAATATTCATATATTAAACTCGAAGGTTTCAGAATTTAGAACTAAAATAGTTTCTTTTATGATGTAATACAGATAGAGCGAAGAGATAATTAATATCGAACGAGAGTATTTTGAAGATATCTTCAGAAGTATTGAAGATATTTTCAATGAAAGATACGATAATATCTTGAAATTTCTAATATCGAAGGATGATGATGAAAATTTACCCGTAAGGGTTTAGATTCAGAAGCAAGGTGTTCGCTAAAGATTTCATTAGATATGCAATCATCTGGATTCTTGAATATAGAGTTTGATCCTTGTATTTGTTCTTTGTTTCCTTCATGGTGTGCTCAATTTGATTTTTAGTACCCAATTTTTCTATCGAACGTTCCCAACACTGTATTCTTTTATCATCCTTTTTGACCATTAAGACCACTTACTACATGCTGCTTCGTCAGCATTCTTAAAGTTAACGGATCTGGGTCATCGGTTATCAACCGAGGTGGTTTCAGAAGAATTGTGTTTTTAGATGATTAAACGCTGATGATAACATGGTGGAATATGGAAGGTTCCCCGGTAACGATAAGAAAAGACAAGGTATATATATCGAGGTTATAATAAGACTAGTCTTACTGAGAAGTCGAAGTTAACTTGCTGGAGTTGTGACAAAATTAACCACTTTGAAAAGGAATCGCAAGGTTGTTTTTGCTAATAAATGATAAAGAATTCGACGCGGTACGTGTTGAACTATGACTTTGGGTTCGAGAGTTCTTCAGGTGCATAAATCTTTTCTTCCGTAGATGAAGTGCGGTTGGTTCAACTTCTCGATTGTGGTATTTTCAAGAATCATGAAAAGTTTGAACGCGGATTGAAATCATTAAAATACAAATGAGATTTTAAGATGAAATCAAGTGGCAAGCTTGAAGAATTGTTTAGTTTCATATATTATAATCAATATTTTAATTCATTTTAGTTGTCCAAAGTTAGCAGTCCAATAGTCCAATTGTCCAATAGTCCAATAAATTCATATATAATTTAATATATAATATTCGAATTAAATAATACGTATCGTGACCCGTGTACCGGTCTCAGTATTGATCACAACTCAAACCATATATATATTTTGGAATCAACCTCAACCCTGTATAGCCAACTCCCACATTCACATATAGAGTGTCTATGGTTGTTCCGAAATATATATATAGATGGGTCGATATGATAGATCGAAACCTTGTATACGTGTCCCGTTATTTATAGTGCGTAAAATAAATAAATATATATCATGACCCGTGCACAACGTATTGTCTCAGAATTAATCCGACGTATTGTGTACATGTGTCCAGATTTAAAGTGCATAAAAGTAAATAACAGAAATTAAATGACGATAAATAAAATTGCGAGAATGTAAATTGCGATAAATAAAATGTAATACGGAATTAACAGTTAGCTGGGAACAGTTAGCTAGTGAAAGGACCCGTTCATATACATTATAAACGATTCACAATAGTTGATTACATCGCAAGGTATTTGACCTCTATATGATACATTTTACAAACATTGCATTCGTTTTTAAAAGACAAACTTTCTTTACAACGAAAGTTGACGGCATGCACACCATTTGATAATACATCCAACTATAATTGACATAATAATAATCTTGATGAACTCAATGACTCGAATGCAACGTCTTTCAAAATATGCCATGAATGACTCCAAGTAATATCCTTAAAATGAGCTAATGCACAACGGAAGATTTCTTTAATACCTGAGAATAAACATGCTTTAAAATATCAACCAAAAGGTTGGTGAGTTCATAGGTTTATCATAACAATCATTTCAATATATTAATAGACCACAAGATTTCCGTTTATAAATATATGTACACTCGCAAGTGTATAAAAGTATTCTATAAGTTGTAGGAACCCGGTAACAAGCCTTAACGTTCATGTTTTACCCTCTAAAGTACACCAGATCAGGTGTGTTTAAAATAACCTCGAAGTACTAAAGCATCCCATAGTCAGGATGGGGTTTGTCAGGCCCAATAGATCTATCTTTAGGATTCGCGCCTATCGTACATAGACAAGTAGTTTAATGTTACCAAGCTAAGGGTATATTTCTGGTTTAAACCCACATAGAATTAGTTTTAGTACTTGTGCCTATTTCGTAAAACATTTATAAAAGCAGCGCATGTATTCTCAGCCCAAAAATATATATTGCAAAAGCAAATAAAAAGGGAGCAAATGAAACTCACCATACTGTATTTCGTAGTAAAAATATATATAACGTCATTTAACAAGTGCAAGGTTGGCCTCGGATTCACGAACCTATATTAATTATATATATTTATATTTTGGTCAATATTTGTCTAACAATTTTTGGTCAAGTCATAGTGTACCACAATCCTAATGCTCGAGACTAATATGCAAAAGTCAATAAAAGTCAACTTGACCCAAAATGACTTCTAAAATTTATACGTGTTTATTATATAACTTAACTATAGTCGTTTTATATATTTAAATATATTTATTAGATTTTATTATAATAAAAGTCATTTATTAATAAAAATTTATATTAACGTTTATATATGATAAAATATACTTTTATATATCTTAAGTAGTAAAATTTATAAAGTTCACTTAATATCGTAAAACTATAGTGGTAAGTATTATTAATGTAATTATATTACGCGTGGTGAAAAATATCTTTGTATCCCCTATTTATTTGATAAAATAATATTGATCATAATAATAATAAGTAAAAGTTGTATTATTTTGTAATAATAATTATTATTATTCTATAAAAAAATAACAATATTTATATTTACTAAAAATGGTATTATGATAAAATGATAATACTAACATAATAGTAATAATGATATTTTATAATAACAATGATATTTCTATTAAAATAATAATGACGATAGTAATAATAATCATTTTAACAATAATACTAAAATTCAGTTGACTATAACTTCTAATCCGTTCATCGAAACCATTCGATATCTAAATGAAAAGTTCTTAATTTTTTGCTAGCTTTCCAATGACATGCATATCATATACCCTATCTCAGTAGCATATGTATCTAATTCAGGATTCAACAAACCTATCTAAGGACAATATCGAATGTACAAGCATGCATAATCCTATATACTCGAGCACTAGTCAGGGATACACTATTAATATATAAAAGTTAAGTTATTAGTGCTCACGTATCAATATTGAGATTCAATATTGCAGGAAAGTACGTAGACGCAACGGAGATGATAAACACTAGATTGACCTCACTAGCATACCCATAAACCACACCCATCACCTCCATAGCTATAACCCATAATTTCCTTAGCTTCGACTCATTTAAAAAAACTATTTTGAAATCACTCGGATATCACTCCGTCGTAATATTTTATGTATACTAATAATATCTTGAAATAATACAGAGCATATATACAGAGCATATATATATATATATATATATATATATATATATATATATATATATATATATATATATATATATATATATATATCGATTGAGAGAGTTTTAGAGAAATATATTTTCAAGTTTCTATGAAATAATGAAACCTATTGAATTCTATTTATAATAGATTTTTGAATTATTAAAGTGAATTATTAAAGTATGAATTATTAAAGTGAATTATTAAAGTATGAATTATTAAAGTAAATTATTAAAGTATGAATTATTAAAGTGAATTATTAAAGTATGAATTATTAAAGTTAAAGTAAAGTAAAAGTAAAGTAAAGGTAAAGTTAAAGTATATTAAAAGTATAAAAACTATGTATGTATAATACGCATATAAATATATATAATATTAATTTAAATCGTTATATATATTTAATGAAATAAAATATAAATATCGTTATATTTATTATACTGGTTAAGTAATGAGTTGTCAAAAGTGATTCTAGATATTTATAAAAGTTATATACGTTTTAATAATAAAGTTCTTTTTAACTGAAAACGTTTTTGTACGTTTGAAAATAGATTAATAGAATATTATGGAAACCAATTCTCCACTAGCTTTTGTCTAACTTTCGTAAATGACACTTTTTATTTTTATTTATAAATAGCTTTACAAATTATTCCGAATATCGTTAAGAGGAATAGATTATCTCAAATCATAGTGGACCTCTCAACAGAGACTTGTAATCATAATTCAATGTTTCTGATAATTCAATCATTTAATATATTTTATTTAATTTCATCGATAATCATATTGAAACAAATACGTTCATATAAAGCATTATATGTTTAAATACTTTGATGACATTTTCAATTTATAACATATATACATATACATACATATTCATATATGTTCATTTAATGGTTCGTGAATCATTGGAATTTGGTCGAGGTTTAAATGAATGTATAAACATAGTTTAAAATCCTTGTGATTTAACTTAACAAACATTGCTTATCGTGTCAGAATAATATAAAGATAAAGTTTAAATTTAGTCGAAAATTTTCGGGTCGTCACAGTACCTACCCGTTAAAGAAATTTCGTCCCCAAAATTTGATAGAGGTGGTTATGGCTAACAATGAGAATGTTATTATGACGTAACGATTATGTAGTTTTATCATGTCTAAGAAGTATGGATAAAATAATTCGATTACTATAAGCGTATGAGGGAAGTTATCGTAAATGAAGGAAATAAGATTATAGTGATTCGTCATATCTTTTAACATTATCACAATTGTTCTCCGAATTTAAAGAAAATCTTTGTAATCTATGTTGGATTTGATGCTTCGGTGATTAAGGAGATTATGATTCTCTTCGAATTAATACGATATTCCATCTTGATTTCTCTGTCGGGTATTTCACTATAAATCCACCTCCTTCGTTTCCTTACAACTCACACCTTCTATTCTTTCTCCCTCAACTCATATTTTAAAGTATTTGTCAATATGCTTCATCCAGTACTGATTCTCGATATACTCCTCACTTTCATATCTGTCATTCTTCTTTTTCATCTGCCTCCGGAAGAGTCTATTTACTTCTACTATACTCTCGGTTTTATAGTGTTTTTAGTTCTTTCGTGTCTTTATATTGCTATATGCATCGATATATACGGTTTATAATTTTTGGGTGGTTGTTGGGTTTTATATCTTCCCTTATATTTCAAAGCCCCTGCTTTTGTCTTCTATAATCATTGACATCCACAGTTAATGCTCCCTTCTATTTGCTGCGATTTATACTCCAATTTCTCTATTGGAGTTTTGTCCTTTCGTTTCTTCCTTTTGCGATTAAGCAACGTTTGTAATGGTCCAGTATTCGCAGATATGAATTTCAGAATGAACATAGTTAATGTTCTAAGAAGGAAATGGTAATGGCACGATCTTGATTTGTTAATTTACCAGAATTCCCTGAAAAGACCGAATCATCAAGAAAATATATTCTTGATATTTTTAGAGATTAAATAGAATACAAGAGTCGTGTAACATGGAACATGATGACGGCATGGTCTGTGAATCGTCATGTCCCATTAGAAACTCAGCATGCCTTACTGTAATATAATCACGTTGATCAAGTGTCATTATATTATACTAACTCATGCTTCAGTTCCCAACACTACTTCAAAATATTCATAATTTAAACTCGAAAGTTTATAGAATATAGAAACTAATAGTTTCTTATATGATGTAACACTGATAGCGCAAAGAGATAAATGACTTCAGATAAGATTAGTTGTGAAAATATCTTCAGAAATATCGCGGATATTTATAACGAAAGATATGATAATATCTTAGAATTTCTAATATTGATGGATGATGATGAAGATTTTTCTGTAAAGGTTTAGAATAAAGAGTAAGGTATTCGTTAATGACTTTAGCAGGCACTGAATCATTTGGATTCTTTGAAGGCAGATTTAGTCTTTGTGATTTGTCCACAGCCTCCTTCATAGTCTGTTCAATCCGTTTTCCAGTTCCAAACCTTCTCTTTTTCTCAGCTTTACCACCTTACTATTCTTTGTCATCAAACTTTTTAGTGTAAAGATCGTTTACAGTTTTTGATGCTTCGTCAGCATTTCAAGAACTAGTTTGCAGTTCAAAATATTTTTCAGAACTTCACATTCAAAGTATGTAAGTCCAGGAGATAGACGTTTTACGTACACATATAACTGTTGGCGTAGACATGCTGCGAGATTTCAAAATACTGGTTACTGTTTTCCGATGATTCGTATGACAATTCTCGTTACAAGATGCGAATGAGTAAATGATGTGATTTCAATAAATATAATGATTTTTCGAAAAGTCAAAGATAATTGAAGTTGTTGGTAAGTTTATTGCTAAGGTGGTGAGATATGAAAGGTCCCCAGTAACGATGACGAAAGGGTAACGTATCTATCGAGGTTATAATAAGACTAGTCCGACTGAAAAGTCGAAGTTGATTTGCTGGAGCTGTGACAAAACTGTCTACTTTGAAAAGGAATTGAAAAGTCATTTTAGCTAATAAATGCCAAAGGGTCTGACACGGATACGCGTCGAAATATGACTTTGGCTTCGAGAGCTTTTTAGGTACATAAATGTGGGTAATATGTGATTGGATCATCATCTCGATTGTTCATTGTTTGAAGTGTCTTCGAAAACTTCGGAGAGTTTGAACACAGTTTGTAATCGTTAATATACATATGATGTTACACAGTTTTGAAGTCAAAGTATAGCTTTGAAAGATGTAGGAATCTAAGAGTGATGTCTTCTATCAAATCATGACTTGGATTTTGATTTGTCAAAATCAGAATGCGTAATCAAATTTGGGTGAGAATGGTTGTTTTGATTACTATACAAGAATGTATATTGTTGTGAGATTTTGGGAGTATAGTTGATGATTTGCTTAATCAGATTCGAAAAATGTAACATATTAATTGTGAATTTATATATCTCTCGGGTATTACCTACCCGTTAAAAAAAATTTCACAATTAATATTTTGTACAACAAAATTTTATTACAGTCTTTATGAAAATATATATGTGCATATTTTCTTCAGATGTAACATAGATTTAATGAGTTAATATTAAATTAAACTCATTTGATTTACGGTTGAAACTAGAACTGAATAATCCCTAAAGACTTTAGAAATTACATAACTTTTACGGAGTATTTATTCAATAAAATTGAAATTATGAATTAATACTTCGTTATTTGTTGGTGTTTGTAACCCTTGCACCATATTCTCTAAAGCCACTACTCGAACACGAAGCGCGTTGACTTCTTCTATTACACCGGGGTGATTGTCGATTCGAACGAGCGGATAAATAAAATCTAGAATTTGATGTAGTATATAATCGTGACGAGATACTCTGGAAATGAGAGAGAAAATGGTGTTTCGGACCGATTTGCTGGTAAGTGCTTCAGGTTCATCGCCAAGAGGGCAATGTGGTGGATGGAAGGGATCACCTTCTTCTTGTCTCCAATTATTGAAGAGGCTACGAACCTATCCCCAATTCATCCAGAATAGATGATGGCTAATTGGTTAATCCATTCCGGTCACACTGCTTTCGGAGCTTGAGTGGGATTCCATATCGGAATTCGAGGGACTTGAACTAATGAAGAATTCCATTTTGTTCGAGTGAATAAAGGATTTTTCGATATGAAATGATTTTTCGGCTATCGGGTGGTATTCTAATTACATAGAATATCTATATATATAGCGCAAAAGATTTCGTAGATTACGGAGGAATTTACGGGATATGTCAGGCAAAGTTTACAGTAACAGATACGCTAAGATATGGATTAGCAGATATGCTAAGATATGAATTTTGTCTATACATTATTCATGAAATCAATGCAGTAAGACGTGTCTAGACTAAGAATGATAAGCAGGCAATTTCCGACAAAAATTATAAGCAAAACTTTTGACATGCAGACAAGGTCGAAGTCCAGGCTCACTAATGCATCCTAACAACTATCAGTTAGACACACTAATGCAGACCTGGTTCGCTAAGACCACCGCTCTGATACCAACTGAAAGGACCCGTTCATATACATTATAAACGATTCACAATAGTTGATTACATCGCGAGGTATTTGACCTCTATATGATACATTTTACAAACATTGCATTCGTTTTTAAAAGACAAAATTTCTTTACAACGAAAGTTGACGGCATGCACACCATTTGATAATACATCCAACTATAATTGACATAATAATAATCTTGATGAACTCAATGACTCGAATGCAACGTCTTTCAAAATATGCCATGAATGACTCCAAGTAATATCCTTAAAATGAGCTAATGCACAGCGGAAGATTTCTTTAATACCTGAGAATAAACATGCTTTAAAATATCAACCAAAAGGTTGGTGAGTTCATAGGTTTATCATAACAATCATTTCAATATATTAATAGACCACAAGATTTCCGTTTATAAATATATGTACACTCGCAAGTGTATAAAAGTATTCTATAAGTTGTAGGAACCCGGTAACAAGCCTTAACGTTCATGTTTTACCCTCTAAAGTACACCAGATCAGGTGTGTTTAAAATAACCTCGAAGTACTAAAGCATCTCATAGTCAGGATGGGGTTTGTCAGGCCCAATAGATCTATCTTTAGGATTCGCGCCTACCGTACATAGACAAGTAGTTTAATGTTACCAAGCTAAGGGTATATTTCTGGTTTAAACCCACATAGAATTAGTTTTAGTACTTGTGTCTATTTCGTAAAACATTTATAAAAGCAGCGCATGTATTCTCAGCCCAAAAATATATATTTCAAAAGCAAATAAAAAGGGAGCAAATGAAACTCACCATACTGTATTTCGTAGTAAAAATATATATAACGTCATTTAACAAGTGCAAGGTTGGCCTCGGATTCACGAACCTATATTAATTATATATATTTATATTTTGGTCAATATTTGTCTAACAATTTTTGGTCAAGTCATAGTGTACCACAATCCTAATGCTCGAGACTAATATGCAAAAGTCAACAAAAGTCAACTTGACCCAAAATGACTTCTAAAATTTATACGTGTTTATTATATAACTTAACTATAGTCGTTTTATATATTTAAATATATTTATTAGATTTTATAATAATAAAAGTCATTTATTAATAAAAATTTATATTAACGTTTATATATGATAAAATATACTTTTATATATCTTAAGTAGTAAAATTTATAAAGTTCACTTAATATTGTAAAACTATAGTGGTAAGTATTATTAATGTAATTATATTACGCGTGGTGAAAAATATCTTTGTATCCCCTATTTATTTGATAAAATAATATTGATCATAATAATAATAAGTAAAAGTTGTATTATTTTATAATAATAATTATTATTATTCTATAAAAAAATAACAATATTTATATTTACTAAAAATGGTATTATGATAAAATGATAATACTAACATAATAGTAATAATGATATTTTATAATAACAATGATATTTCTATTAAAATAATAACGACGATAGTAATAATAATCATTTTAACAATAATACTAAAATTCAGTTGACTATAACTTCTAATCCGTTCATCGAAACCATTCGATATCTAAATGAAAAGTTCTTAATTTTTCGCTAGCTTTCCAATGACATGCATATCATATACCCTATCTCAGTAGCATATGTATCTAATTCAGGATTCAACAAACCTATCTAAGGACAATATCGAATGTACAAGCATGCATAATCCTATATACTCGAGCACTAGTCAGGGATACACTATTAATATATAAAAGTTAAGTTATGAGTGCTCACGTATCAATATTGAGATTCAATATTGCAGGAAAGTACGTAGACGCAACGGAGATGATAAACACTAGATTGACCTCACGAGCATACCCATAAACCATACCCATCACCTCCATAGCTATAACCCATAATTTCCTTAGCTTCGACTTATTTAAAAAAACTATTTTGAAATCACTCGGACATCACTCCGTCGTAATATTTTATGTATACTAATAATATCTTGAAATAATACAGAGCATATATACATATATATATATATATATATATATATATATATATATATATATATATATATATATATATATATATATATATATATATATATATATATATATAATCGATTGAGAGAGTTTTAGAGAAATATATTTTCAAGTTTCTATGAAATAATGAAACCTATTGAATTCTATTTATAATAGATTTTTGAATTATTAAAGTGAATTATTAAAGTATGAATTATTAAAGTGAATTATTAAAGTATGAATTATTAAAGTGAATTATTAAAGTGAATTATTAAAGTATGAATTATTAAAGTTAAAGTAAAGTAAAAGTAAAGTAAAGGTAAAGTTAAAGTATAGTAAAAGTATAAAAACTATGTATGTATAATACGCATATAAATATATATAATATTAATTTAAATCGTTATATATATTTAATGAAATAAAATATAAATATCGTTATATTTATTATACTGGTTAAGTAATGAGTTGTCAAAAGTGATTCTAGATATTTATAAAAGTTATATACGTTTTAATAATAAAGTTCTTTTTTAACTGAAAACGTTTTTGTACGTTTGAAAATAGATTAATAGAATATTATGGAAACCAATTCTCCACTAGCTTTTGTCTAACTTTCGTAAATGACACTTTTTATTTTTATTTATAAATAGCTTTACAAATTATTCCGAATATCGTTAAGAGGAATAGATTATCTCAAATCATAGTGGACCTCTCAACAGAGACTTGTAATCATAATTCAATGTTTCTAATAATTCAATCATTTAATATATTTTATTTAATTTCATCGATAATCATATTGAAACAAATACGTTCATATAAAGCATTATATGTTTAAATACTTTGATGACATTTTCAATTTATAACATATATACATATACATACATATTCATATATGTTCATTTAATGGTTCGTGAATCATTGGAATTTGGCCGAGGTTTAAATGAATGTATAAACATAGTTTAAAATCCTTGAGATTTAACTTAACAAACATTGCTTATCGTGTCAGAATAATATAAAGATAAAGTTTAAATTTAGTCGAAAATTTCCGGGTCGTCACAGCTAGGAACAGTTAGCGTGGAATCTTAACAAAATTCATCATAGTTAATTTGTTTGTTTCTAACACTTTTTATTTTGTCCAATGTTTTCTTCGTTATGCCACTTATTGGATTCTGATAGGTCCAAAATCCAAATATGAAATTTGAATGAAAATGGTTATTCTGCGGTGAACGGATACGTATATCGGTGGTTGTAAGTAGGATAGTAAATGGATGTTGAATCAGATTCAAATGATGTACATTGTAACTTACTAATGTGAAATCTAAATATTCCTCGGGTACTACCTACCCGTTAAAATATTTTCATCATTAACAGTTTGTTCGAAAGAATTTTCAATTATAATCTTTATGAAAATATACTTACATATATATTTTCTTCAGATGTAATCATGGATTTAATGAGTCAATAAGATATTAAACTCATTTGATTTATCGTTATTACTAGATTACATGATCTCTAAAACATTAGAGATAAAATAATCACCATGTCGAACGAAGATAAATGAGGTAAAACGATACGTAAAGCGAGGATAATCGATGTAGAACGATATGTAGAACGAGGATCATACTCGAAGTACAGATGGAGTTATTGAGGCGTGTGAGGTTGATATCCGAGGTACAGATTGTGATGTTGAGGTTTACGACGCGGTTGTGGTTGGGGGTGATAAGGGTACTGTCGGCGTTGATGATGATGGTACGGATTATGCTGCTGGTGCTGCTACTGGTGTTTGTAACCTTCGCACCATGTTCTCTAAAGCCACTACCCGAGCGCGAAGCTCGTTGACTTCTTCCATTATACCGGAATGATTGATGGTTGGAGCGAGCGGATGAATAGGATTCGAAATATGAGATAGTATATAATCGTGACAAGATAATCTGGAAATGAAAGAGGAAATGGTTTCTCGAACAGGTTCGCCGGTAAGTGCTTCAGGTTCATCACTAAGAGGGCAATTTGGTGGATGGAAGGGATCTTCGATGTGAAATGATTTTCAGATATAAGATGATATTCTAACTATATAGAATATCTATATACATATAATATTAAAGATTTCGTAGACTACAGAGGATTTTACGGCATATGTCAGGCAAGTCTACAGATGCGCTCGGATATGAATTATCAGATACGCTAAAATATGAATTTTGTCTATACACTATCAATGCAGTAAATGCAGTAAGACGTGTCTAGACTTATGAATGATAAACAGGTAATTTCCTAAGGATGATAAGCAGATGATTTCCGACTAGATATAATAAGCAAAACTTTTGACAGGTAGACACGGTCGAAGTCCAGACTCACTAATGTATCCTAACAACCACTAATGCAAGACCTGGTTCGCTAAGACCACCGCTCTGATACCAACTGAAATGTCCGTAACTAATCCATCCGGACGAAGTCTTCAACAGTTGGTCCCATTGCGATGATCGACTCCAAATAATATCTTTAATATGAGTTAATGCACAGCGGAAGACTTAATTCGTACCTGAGAATAACATGCTTTAAAACGTCAACATAAAGTTGGTGAGATATATAGGTTTGATGCTAGCAGCGTTATAACTATGAACCACAAAATTTCATATATTTAAACATAATACACTCGCAAGTGTATGTAAAAGTAGTTGAGCACTTGGTAACCATACTTAACATTTAAATCATCGCAGCATATTCTTAAATAATCGCTACACCGTACCAAGTGTAGTATACAGAAACGAAGTACTGTGCAACCGTTGAAAACTGGTCGTCCAGCCCGGTTGGGGTTGTCAGGCCCAATAGATCTATCAACAGGATTCGCGTTTACATTCCTCATGTAAATATTAGCTACCAACTATAAAGAAATATGCCATGGTACAACTCAACGTAGAATTTATTTTTGATCACTTGTGTCCATAACGTAAATCATAAAATGCATGTATTCTCATCCCAAAATATTTAAAGTTTAAAAAGGGGACTATATACTCACCTAATGTATTTTGTAGTAAAAATACATATAACATCATTGAACAAGTGTAAGGTTGGCCTCGGATTCATGAACCTATATCATTTGTATATATATTAACACATATAATCGTAATTGAACAATTATATATGTATATTCTGTTATTAATAATATACTTGTTATACTATACATTATCTAGATAAGTCTAATATGTTTAGTTTATATGGTTTATATATAACTATTACTTATCATTAATAATAAAACTGTATATTAAAGTTTAGTATATATTTATTTATTGATTGATATAACTTAACTGATATCTTTTTAATAATAAAAGTATAGTGAAATGTATTTTTATATAAAAGTATCTATTTGTGAAAATATTGATAGTTTTAGTGATAAAAATAATAATTTTAGTAAGAATGATAATAATAATAATAATAATAATAATAATAATAATAATAATAATAATAATAATAATAATAATAATAATAATAATAATAATAATAATAATAATAATAATAATAAGTTTAATAAATAACTGATCAAGACTATTTGATGGAGGTTGACAGGATGAAACACGAGCAGAATAGGATTGAAGAAAAAAAAATGAATGATTGAAGAAAAAAAAATGAATCTGATAATGATGTGCAGCTAACTTCGCGTAATTTATGTCTTTTTACTTCATTCATTTTTTATTTATTTAAATAATACTGTATTAATATTTGATAATTATATTAATTATATTAACTATATTAATGCTATTAAATATTAATAATAAAAATACCAATAATAATACTAATAGAAATAATAATATTTATAATAATAATAATAATATAAAAAGTAATAAAAATAATAATAATAATAATAATAATAATAATATTAATATGATAATATTAATAATAACAATAATGATAATGAAATTAGGATATAATAAATTACATATATCAAATCTCGTATCTGTATCTTTTATAATTGAAATAATAATATCAATAATATAGGTATTAATATTGATTTTATTATTGATACTAATAATATAAATATTAATGTAACAACTTTTAAATTTAAATATTTTAATATATTAACTTCACATTTTGTTAAATATGTAATACTTAATTTATATAATAAGATACTTGAATGTTTAATATTTATGCATTTTATATGTACATTACAATACATATAATATTAATTACATATAAATGTCTTTTTAGATACTAGTTTAGTTATTTTATATATTACTCTATATTTTAAATTGTATCATATTACATCAAATTAATATATACACTTATATCTAGTTATATATATATATATATATATATATATATATATATATATATATATATATATATATATATATATATATATATATATATATATATATATATATATATATATTAATAACAATTGTTCGTGAATCGTCGAACACAGTCAAAAGGGAAATTGATTACATGAGAATAGATTTCAAACTTTCTAGACTCAACTTTACAGATTTTGCTTATCGTATCGGAAACATCTAAAGATTAAGGTTTAAATTTGGTCAGAAATTTCTGGGTCATTACATATAACAATATACAAAATACGTGCAGAATACTTATACATATACAGGTATATAAATATAAATATATATACACCATATACGTACTTAAACACAGATTAGAAAAAGGATTCAGTTTGCAGTCATTGTCATGCTATCAGAAATTTTGTTGCGGTCAAAACCCACTTCAATTTGATTCCAAACAAGCACTAGATAACAAATTGTTAGAAACATTCGTACGCCTTTTTTTTTTTCTTCCTCCGTTGCTGATTGAAATGGTGTTGGACCAATTAAACTATCAAACGAGTTACAATAGAGGTAATATCATTTATCAGCCTCTATACAATACTTTGAAAATGCAACTCGTTTGAAAACAGCTATAATCAGATTAAATTTTATTATATATGTCTCGCTAACCTCTGTTCTTTCAATATTCAGCCAAAACTCGATTTTCTATTGAATTATAAAATCCTTAAATACAATTATGTTAGAAATCTTTCGGTTAAGATGTCTGAAAAGTTTCAAAGCTCGACTCATTGTATCGAGATCAAATTTTGTGAGCCAAACTTTATAAGTCGAAAGTCAACATATCTGTTCATCGGGAAATTTAGAATCGTTTTGAGTTTTCTGTTGAAATCAATGATCCACAAAGTTTCTATGAAGGATTTACAGCCTATTTCGTGTTGGAAACTTTTTCTATAACATTATAAAAATCGAATTCAGGTATTGAGTTTATTTTATTTTTTTTTCTTTTCTCTCACGACGGTTCACAGTTCCTATAATCTGATTAAATTTTTTTTCCTTAAATTCGCGTCTGTAAATTTCAGATACAAGTAGTTTTTATATTTCAAAAATAAATCGAACTTTAAATTGAGGTTGGGATGGATCACTGGTTATACCGAATTGAAGAAGAAGATGATTTAATAGAAAACGAGTTATATTTGTTAGCGTAGTAATAATAATCAGAAAACAGGCAGTAGCCTGAATGGTTAAGGATTGATGCGGGTATGCGAGAGGTCGGGGGTTCGAGCCCGGGCATGGGCTGTTTGCATTTTTTTGGGACTTCATCCTTTGGGAGAGGTAGTTGTAGCGACCCGACAAAATCGTCATTGACGGCGCCGTCTACTTAGGTCCCGTTACGTGGTCATAAGTCTTTAAAACAACGTTTGACCAAAAGATATGTCGCATTCATTTCAAAAGTAAAGATTGTTCAAAGTTTACAAGAATAGTTCCACCATAAGTTACGTTACAAAGTTATAAGTAAAAATGAAACTTATGCGACACAATTTAAAAGTAGCCAAAAGACGCTCCATGTATGCATATATACTCGACATCCAATGCAAGTATTAAAATAATGAGCGGAAGCATGTATCATGTATCGTTCAAGGACCTGAGAAAAACATAGAAATCTGTCAACGAAAACGTTGGTGAAATCATAGGTTTGAGTAAGTAAGTACAAGTGAACCACAAGATTTGTAACAATGAGATAGTAGTAACACATTCCAAAAGTTTGTTTCACGAGCACCCAATTATCAATGCTTAACATTCCTTCCATAGAACCCCATCACAATAGTGTTAGAACATACACTGTTTCTCGAAAATACATTTCATTCGTAAACGGTAGCGAACCGTTTGAATGAGGGTTTGTCAAACCCATATGGATCCACATAACATAAGTTCACGCTTACACCCGGCAAGTGTAACTAATGATAATTGAATTGAGGATTTTGTTCTAAACTCGTATGTAGAATGTTTGTTTTCCTGTACTTGTGTTCACTTAGTAAAAAGAAACGTTTATGTTTTCTCATCCCAAATGTAAATTCAAAAGAGTAAAAGTGGGACTATGATCTCACCTTGAGTGCACGAGTAGTAAAGTACTTCAACAAGTAAACGTGTGCAAAGAACAATGCTAGTCTTGACCTAAACAAATAGGTTGTATCAATAATGGTAAACACGATAGGTCAAAGATGTTCAATTAGTCCTATGGCTCTTTAAGACTCGATCATAATAGCATGTGAATCAAATTGTCATGTTTCATGCAAGGTACAAGTATAAAAGCATGTTAGAACGATTGCACAAACATTTGGTTAAGTTTGATTAAAAGTCAACTTGGTCGGGTCAAAGTCAACGAAAAAGTCAACACGTTCGGGTCGGGTCCCGAACTATTTTTCTGAGGTTTTTAATCATATATGAGCATGTTAGAACAAGTTACATGTGAATCGGAGATCCATAGCATAGCAAACATTTTTCGTAAAATGACCAACGAAGACAGTAGCTGCCAGAGTATCTGGACGGCGTCCAGATTTTCTGGACGGCGTCCAGCTTTGAAGGCTGGGACGGCGTCCAAATATCTGGACGACATCCAGCTTTGAATTTTGGGACGGCGTCCAAGGGTCTGGACGGCGTCCAGATTGGTATTCCAGTCTGATGCAGTAAGCTTCTAAGTACACGAACCAAAAACCAAATAAACACAATTTATGATCCGCAAACAATCAAGTCAAGTATTTTATACCGTTGGGAAGGAAATTTGACGAAGAAAACGACTAGACACATTTCAACAAGTAATTTAACACCTACAACAATCCAAAACCGCATTAAACGTTCATAATCAAAGGTTCAAGTTCTAAAAACGCATTTCATGATTCGGTTAACCAATTTACATGTATGATATGCCGTTTCAAAGGTAATCAAACACACGTTGCAAAAAAACACTTATCAACAATATTTCATAGCATTTGATACTTCAAAAGTTCATATAAAGCTTATCAAACCCTAACCAAAATCTCAAAACCAATAATCATGTTAACGCAAGGTTTTCATATCATCCAACATACCAAAACGAAACTAACGATGCTAGTAACACTTTTAACACAATGGGTTTAACATCTAACAACGTTTAATCAATCAAAATCAAAGATTAAACTAACCCATTTCAAGTGTTCATGCTAGTTACACCAAATAACAAGATCGAGCATACAAATTACATACACGACATCACAATGAGCCATCGACACTAACTAACACCATTTCAAGTCAAAAACACGAATTTAGAGAAATCTAGAGTTTTAGAAATATTACCCAAGCGAGATGAAGTTGGTACCAAAATGAAGAGGATGAAGAGAGGATCACGAATATGTAATTTATTTTGTTGTAAGTCTCCTAGATCGAATTTAGATGATGATTGAATAAATTTAGAAATTGTGTGTGTGTTCTTGCTAGAGAGAAAGAGAGAGAGATGGAGATGGTTGAATGGTGGTGATTGGGGTGGACTAGGTGACCTAGTCAACTAGTTTGCCCCGTGTCAATTTTAGTCCCTCAAGTTTGAATCGGGTGCGTGAATTACCTAATCGAGATAATTTAAAACGCGTATTAATGAAAGATGTTATAAATATATAACGGACTTTAAAATAGTTAAACGGAAAGTAACGAGAAAAAGGCGGGATGTTACATTACCTACTCCTTAAAAGAAATTTCGTCCCGAAATTTAAGTAGGCGTAGTAGTCGTTGTTTCTTCCTCGAGATCTTGCGTTCCCGAATTCATGAATAGATGAGGATACTTCCTTTGCATTTGATCTTGTCTTTCCCAAGTAAACTCGGGTCCCCTTTTGGCATTCCAACGGACCTTGACAATTGGAATTCGGCTTTGTTTTAACGTTTTGACGGAGGTGTCCACAATTTCAACCGGTTCCTCCACAAAATGAAGTTTGTCATCGATAGTAAGCTCCTCGAGAGGGATGATGAGTTCGGGTTCGGCTAAACACTTTTTCAAGTTAGATACATGGAAAGTAGGATGAACGGAACTCAGTTGAGGCGGAAGATCTAAACGATAAGCAACAGTTCCAATACGCTCCAAGATTTTGAAAGGACCAATATACCGCGGATTTAGCTTCCCGCGTTTCCCAAAATGGATTACACCTTTCCAAGGTGCGACTTTTAACATTACCCGGTCACCGATTTGAAATTCGAGGTCGTTGCGCCGTTTGTCGGTATAACTCTTTTGACGACTCCGGGCCGTCCTAAGCCTATCTCAGATTTGAACGATCTTCTCAGTTGTTTCATGAATAAGTTCAGGACTGGTGATTTGTTTGTCGCCTACTTTGGCCCAACAAAGAGGAGAACGACATTTTCGGCCATATAATGCTTCGAATGGTGCGGCGTTAATACTCGCGTGATAACTATTGTTGTAGGAGAACTCGGCGAGAGGCAAGTGCTTATCCCAAGCTTTTCCAAAGTCGACAATGCAAGCTCGTAGCATGTCTTCCAAGGTTTGAATTGTGCGTTCGCTTTGTCCGTCGGTTTGTGGATGATATACGGTGCTCATGTCTAAACGCGTTCCCAATGCTTCTTGCAAAGTACACCAAAATCTAGAAACTAAACGGCCATCTCGGTCGGAGATAATCGATAAAGGTACACCGTGTCGGGCTACGATCTCCTTAATGTAAAGTTGTGCAAGTTTCTCCATTTTGTCCGTTTCTTTCATGGCAAGGAAGTGTGCGGATTTGGTGAGACGGTCAACAATAACCCAAATGGTATCATAACCGCCCGTCGTTTTTGGTAGCTTGGTGATAAAATCCATCGTTATCATTTCCCACTTCCATTGCGGGATCTCGGGTTGTTGAAGTAATCCGGACGGTCTTTGGTGTTTGGCTTTGACTTTGGAACATGTCAAACACTTGGAAACATAAGTAGCTACGTCCCTTTTGATGTTCGGCCACCAATATAGTTGTTTAAGGTCATGGTACATCTTATTGGCACCGGGGTGAATCGAGTATCGTGACTTATGGGCTTCATCTAAAATAAGACTTCGTAGGTCCCCATAACTAGGCACCCAAATCCTTCCGGCGTAATATCGGAGTCCGGTCTCCCTAATTTCGAATCGAGAGACGAGAATGTTCAAGAGCTCGTGTGAAAGGTTTTCATCCTTAAGAGCCTCATCTTGGGCTACCCGAATTTGGCTATTAAGGTTTGTGTGGATGGTGATGTTTAAGGCTCGGACACGAAGAGGCACCGCTCTTTCTTTTCGACTTAAGGCATCGGCTACTACGTTTGCCTTCCCGGGATGGTAACGAAGCTCGCAATCGTAATCGTTTAAGGTTTCAATCCACCTTCATTGTCTCATGTTTAGTTTCTTTTGATCGAAAATGTGTTGGAGACTTTTGTGGTAGGTAAAGATAGTACTCTTGGTTCCATAAAGATAGTGTCTCCACATTTTAAGTGCAAAGACAACGGCTCCAAGTTCGAGATCATGCGTCGTGTAGTTTCGTTCATGAATTTTGAGTTGTCGAGAGGCATAAGCAATGACTTTCTTTCGTTGCATCAATACACACCCAAAACCATGTTTCGAGGCATCACAATATACAACAAAATCATCATTGCCTTCGGGAAGTGACAAAATAGGAGCGGTGGTTAGCTTTGTCTTCAAGATTTGAAACGCGGATTCTTGCTCGGTCGCCCAAATGAATTTCTTTCCCTTGTGAGTTAATGCGGTTAGAGGACGTGCAACTAAAGAGAAGTTTTTGATGAATCTACGATAGTACCCGGCGAGACCCAAGAATTGACGAATGTGAGTAGGAGTAGTAGGAGTCTCCCATTTACTAATGGCTTCAATTTTCGTGGGATCGACTTTAATACCTTGATCACTTACAACATGACCAAGAAATTGAACTTCCTTCAACCAAAATTCACACTTGGAGAATTTGGCATAAAGTCGTTCTTGTCTCAAGAGTTCAAGCACAAGTCGGAGATGTTGTTCGTGCTCTTCTTCGTTTTTAGAATAGATCAATATGTCATCGATGAACACAATAACGAATTTATCGAGATACGATTTGCACATGCGGTTCATAAGATCCATGAACACCGCCGGTGCGTTAGTGAGACCAAATGGCATTACAAGAAATTCATAACTACCATAACGAGTTCGGAAAGCGGTTTTGGAGACATCTTCCCCCTTAACCCTTAATTGATGATAACCCGAGCGGAGATCGATTTTTGAATATACACAAGACCCTTGTAATTGATCAAAGAGGTCATCGATGCGAGGAAAAGGATATCGGTTCTTTACCGTCAATTTGTTTAGTTCACGATAGTCAATGCACATTCGTAGGGATCCGTCTTTCTTTTTAACAAACAAAATCGGAGCGCCCCAAGGTGAATGGCTAGGTTGGATAAAACCACGATCAAGTAGTTCTTGGATTTGACTTTGCAATTCTTGCATTTCGGATGGAGCAAGTCTATACGGTGCACGTGCTATGGGTGAGGCTCCCGAAATAAGATCGATTTGGAATTTAACCGGTCGATGAGGTGGAAGACCCGGCAATTCGTCGGGAAATACATCGGAATAGTCACTAACAATTGGCACATCATCGATGTGCTTCTCATCGGACTCGACTTTCTTAACGTGAGCAAGGATCGCAAAACAACCCTTACAGAGTAGTTTTCTAACTTTAATACACGAAACGAGGTTGAGTTCGGTGCAACTCTTATCGCCATAGACGATCAAAGGTTCACCATTCTCGATAGGGATTCGGATTGCGTTAAGATTACAAAGGATGTGAGATTTCGTTTTGGCTAGCCAATTCATACCGATTATTACATCGAAGCTACCTAGTTCCATGGGTATCAAGTCGATTTCAAACTCATTACCCAAAATGTTTAACGTACACCCCCGGTAATATGTGTCGGCACTCAATAGTTTTCCGTTGGCCACTTCAATGGTATAAGTGGTATCTAGTGGACGTGGTGGAGTATTAAAAGAATGAGTCAAAGTCTTGGATACAAAACTCTTATCGGCACCCGAATCGAATAAACAAGTAACATAAGTGTTGTTGAGAAGAAACGTACCCGTGACTAACTCATTATCATCTCGGGCTTCCTCGGTGTTGATGTTGAAAGCTCGGCCGCGCGTGTTGGGGTTATCTTTCTTCTTTGGGCATGCATTTCTATAATGACCCGTTTGGCCACATTCGTAACAAGTGCCCGTCTTTGGTGCATTGGGCCACTTTCGAGCGACGGGAGTGGCACTTTTACAATCGTTGGCCTTATGACCAATTCCTTAGCACCGATGGCAAATTAGCTTACTACATTCGCCAAAGTGATGTTTGTTGCATTTGTTGCAAAGAGGTAGATTTCCGGCATAACCCTTCTTGCCATCGGAGGTGAAAGATTTCTTGGCAAAGTTGTTGTTGCTTGATTGGGGAGCTTCCCATTTTCTTTTGTTGTTACCCGACTTATCCTCGGCTTTAGGTGCCGGTACTACGATTTCGTCAACCGTTTCTATCAATTTACGGGCCATGTTCAAAGCTTCTTGATGATTAGTGGGTTTGGATGACATTACTCTGTGTTTGATACTCTTTGGAAGACCATCCATGTAAAGTTCAACCCTTAAAGCTTCGGGGTTCACAAGATTTGGGCACATCAAGGCTAGTTCGGAAAATCGTTGATTATAAGCCTTGAGATCATTTCCGATCGCCTTTAAAGTTCTTAGCTCTTGTTCGAGCCTTCGGGTTTCTTCACGAGGGAAATATTCGACAATCATCTTTTCCCTCAAGTCGGCCCAAGAGAGGGCGTGAGCTTCATCGGTACCCACCGATTGTACATAAGTATTCCACCATGTAAGAGCGACACCGGCGAAGGTGTGAGTGGAGTATTTGACCTTGTCTTGGTCCCGACAACCGCTTATGCTAAAGACGGCTTCCGTTTGCTCAAACCATCGGGTGAGCACGACCGGTCCCCCGGTTCCATCAAAAGTGTGAGGTTTGCACCCCATGAAGGATTTGTAGGAGCACCCTTCGTTTGAGTTACCGGCTCCATTGTTGTTGTTATTGTGGTTGTTGTTATTATTGTTGTTGTTGTTGGATGAGTGACCGGCCATGGCCACATCTACGGCGGTAGCTATCATCCGTTCGAGAGCTTGTTCGGGAGTTTCATTGCGGCGTACACGACGAGGAGCCATTGTTCCTTCAAGACACAAGAATATCATTGATTAGTATTCTCAATAATACTAACATTGATATAGAATAAAGATAAAGAGATGTTTTTCCTCGACTCGCCTTAAATTCTTTATGTCATAATGTCGGAACGTTCATATGAGTCACCGTAATATAATCCTGGCAATTATATTACCCTGATTCATATGTGCATTCGACATTATTCTATAAAGTCAAGGTGGCGTGTCAATCAAATTAAACAACGTGAGATTAAGATGAACTAAGAGTAGATATGAGTAGAAGCGTTCGAGTATAAATGCACAAGTAGTCAAGTAATTCCTACTTCAAGTCTATATGCCGGTTGTAGTCTAGACTCACCAATGTACCCTATGACTCGAGGTTGACACCAATGAACTCTAAATCCCTATAACCAACGCTATGATACCATCTGTAGCGACCCGACAAAATCGTCATTGACGACACCGTCTACTTAGGTCCCGTTACATGGTCATAAGTCTTTAAAACAACGTTTGACCAAAAGATATGTCGCATTCATTTCAAAAGTAAAGATTGTTCAAAGTTTACAAGAATAGTTCCACCACAAGTTACGTTACAAAGTTATAAGTACAAATGAAACTTATGCGACACAATTTAAAAGTAGCCAAAAGACGCTCCATGTATGCATATATACTCGACATCCAATGCAAGTATTAAAATAATGAGCGGAAGCATGTATCATGTATCGTTCAAGGACCTGAGAAAAACATAGAAATCTGTCAACGAAAACGTTGGTGAAATCATAGGTTTGAGTAAGTAAGTACAAGTGAACCACAAGATTTGCAACAATGAGATAATAGTAACACATTCCAAAAGTTTGTTTCACGAGTACCCAATTATCAATGCTTAACATTCCTTCCATAGAACCCCATCACAATAGTGTTAGAACATACACTGTTTCTCGAAAATACATTTCATTCGTAAACGGTAGCGAACCGTTTGAATGAGGGTTTGTCAAACCCATATGGATCTACATAACATAAGTTCACGCTTACACCCGGCAAGTGTAACTAATGATAATTGAATTGAGGATTTAGTTCTAAACTCGTATGTAGAATGTTTGTTTTCCTGTACTTGTGTTCACTTAGTAAAAAGAAACGTTTATGTTTTCTCATCCCAAATGTAAATTCAAAAGAGTAAAAGTGGGACTATGATCTCACCTTGAGTGCACGAGTAGTAAAGTACTTCAACAAGTAAACGTGTGCAAAGAACAATGCTAGTCTTGACCTAAACAAATAGGTTGTATCAATAATGGTAAACACGATAGGTCAAAGATGTTCAATTAGTCCTATGGCTCGTTAAGACTCGATCATAATAGCATGTGAATCAAATTGTCATGTTTCATGCAAGGTACAAGCATAAAAGCATGTTAGAACGATTGCACAAACATTTGGTTAAGTTTGATTAAAAGTCAACTTGGTCGGGTCAAAGTCAACGAAAAAGTCAACACGTTCGGGTCGGGTCCCGAACTATTTTTCTGAGGTTTTTAATCATATATGAGCATGTTAGAACAAGTTACATGTGAATCGGAGATCCATAGCATAGCAAACATTTTTCGTAAAATGACCAACGAAGACAGTAGCTGCCAGAGTATCTGGACGGCGTCCAGATTTTCTGGACGGCGTCCAGCTTTGAAGGCTGGGACGGCGTCCAAATATCTGGACGGCGTCCAGCTTTGAATTCTGGGACGGCGTCCAAGGGTCTGGACGGCGTCCAGATTGGTATTCCAGTCTGATGCAGTAAGCTTCTAAGTACACGAACCAAAAACCAAATAAACACAATTTATGATCCGCAAACAATCAAGTCAAGTATTTTATACCGTTGGGAAGGAAATTTGACGAAGAAAACGACTAGACACATTTCAACAAGTAATTTAACACCTACAACAATCCAAAACCGCATTAAACGTTCATAATCAAAGGTTCAAGTTCTAAAAACGCATTTCATGATTCGGGTAACCAATTTACATGTATGATATGCCGTTTCAAAGGTAATCAAACACACGTTGCAACAAAACACTTATCAACAATATTTCATAGCATTTGATACATCAAAAGTTCATATAAAGCTTATCAAACCCTAACCAAAATCTCAAAACCAATAATCATGTTAACGCAAGGTTTTCATATCATCCAACATACCAAAACGAAACTAACGATGCTAGTAACACTTTTAACACAATGGGTTTAACATCTAACAACGTTTAATCAATCAAAATCAAATATTAAACTAACCCATTTCAAGTGTTCATGCTAGTTACACCAAATAACAAGATCGAGCATACAAATTACATACACGACATCACAATGAGCCATAGACACTAACTAACACCATTTCAAGTCAAAAACACGAATTTAGAGAAATCTAGAGTTTTAGAAATATTACCCAAACGAGATGAAGTTGGTACCAAAATGAAGAGGATGAAGAGAGGATCACGAATATGTAATTTATTTTGTTGTAAGTCTCCTAGATCGAATTTAGATGATGATTGAATGAATTTAGAAATTGTGTGTGTGTTCTTGCTTGAGAGAAAGAGAGAGAGAGATGGAGATGGTTGAATGGTGGTGATTGGGGTGGACTAGGTGACCTAGTCAACTAGTTTGCCCCGTGTCAATTTTAGTCCCTCAAGTTTGAATCGGGTGCGTGAATTACCTAATCGAGATAATTTAAAACGCGTATTAACGAAAGATGTTATAAATATATAACGGACTTTAAAATAGTTAAATGGAAAGTAACCGGAAAAAGGCGGGATGTTACAGTAGTCTTCATTTGTTTATTTATTTTACCAATATTATTATTACTTACTAATGTTAACTATTATTATTATTATTATTAATATGAGTATTATTGTTATTATTATTATGAATAATCATCTTTATTACTATCATTGGTGTTATTATTATTATTATCACTACCAAAATTAATATTAATATCATTATTACTATTATTATAATTATTATTATTATCATCATAATTATACACATCATAACTGTTATTAGAATTATATTTGATATTAGAAGTATTATTAATTATTGTTATTGTTATATTAATACTAGTATTTTGATTGTTATCATTATCATTTTAGTTATTATTAGGTAATATCACTTAGTATTAAAAGTATTATCATTATTATTATTATCATGGATATAAGTATTAGTTACCACTTATTATTATTATTATGACAACCCTAGTTACAACTATGACTATTACTGTTACTACCAATATTATTATCAAACTAAGAACTATTGTTAAGTAATATGATTATCAACAGTACCTTTATTAATAAAATTTCTATCATTATAATTATTATAAGCATCAGTATTAACAATATCATTAGTAGTATTTTTATTAATAAAGTTATTATTAGTATTATTAGTAAAACCTTATTATTATCAAAACTCTCATTTTAAAACAAATAAATATTTTGTACATAAAATATACTTGTTATATATATTGTAATTTTATTAAAATTTCACATAATTATATCCATCAAACTTATTATTATTTAAATTCATATAAATAATAAACTATCGATTTTAGATATAACATTAGACAAGTAGGTATATAAATATAGATATTAATAAACTATATAAATATTATCTATTATAAACATATACATAAATAAACATACATAATATATAAACTAAAGGTATCATAAGTAAATTTGTTCAGTTATGATTATATGTTTTAATATAAATCCATACAAATGATATAGGTTCATGAATCCGAGGCCAACCCTGCATTGTTCAAATGTCGACATATGTATTTTTACTACAAAATACAGTACTGTGAGTTTCACTTGTCTTTTTACCCTTTATATTTTTGGGCTGAGAATACATGCGCAATTTTTATAAATGTTTTGCGAAATAGACACAAGTAATCGAAACTACATTATATGGTTAAATTATCGAAATCGAATATGCCCCTTTTTATTAAGTCTGGTAATCTAAGAATTAGGGAACAGACACCCTAATTGACGCGAATCCTAAAGATAGATCTATCGGGCCCAACAAGCCCCATCCAAAGTACCGGATGCTTTAGTACTTCGAAATTTATATCATGTCCGAAGGAGGATCCCGGAATGATGGGGATATTCTATTATGTATATTGTGAATGTCGGTTACCAGGTGTTCAATCCATACGAATGATATTTTTGTCTCTATGCATGGGACGTATGTTTATGAAAAATGAAAATATGAAATCTTGTGGTCTATTAAAATTATGAAATGATTATTTATGTTAAACTAATGAACTCACCAACCTTTTGGTTGACACTTTAAAACATGTTTATTCTCAGGTATGAAAGAGATCTTCCGCTGTGCATTTGCTCATTTTATAGATATTACTTGAAGTCATTCAAAGCATATTTCAAAAGACGTTGCATTCGAGTCGTTGAATTCATCAAGATTATTATTAAGTCGTTGATAGTCTGATATATTATGAAATGTGATGTATGCTTGTCAACTTTCGATGTTTGTCTTTTAAAAACGAATGCAATGTTTGTAAAATGTATCATATAGAGGTCAAGTACCTCGCGATGAAATCAACTAATGTGAATCGTTTATAATCGATATGGACTCTGTCCGGATGGATTAGGACGGGTCTTCACATGTGGAACGAACTGGACTTACTAAAAACTATACTACTCTACGATTAGGTACACTGCCTATAGTGTTGTAGCAAGGTTTAGGTATATCCATTTTGTAAATAAATAATTAAAACTTGTGTAATATTTCGTCGTATTTCGTATTTAAATTAATACTATTTCATATACACCTCGCATAACATCAAGCATTTTTTGCGCCGCTGTCGGGGAATCGGCGAAACGCTATATTTTTATTTTATTTTTGTATAAATATATTTGTATATATTTTTAGAAAAACAATATAAAATAAAAAAAAAAACTTTTGCAAACTCCGTGACTCGCGGAGAATTGCTGGTACGTGGAACCGCGACTCGCGGAGCCGCCCTGACCAGCCTGACCAGAAACCCTATTTCGCATTAATTACGGAATATTATTAATTATTATTATTTATAAACCCTATTTAATTTATTATTATTAATATTTAGTTTTAGTTTTTAAATTAATTTGTATTTTGTATTTTAATTAGTTTTATTATAAATAAAAATTAATACTTTTATAAAATAATAAAGATAAAAATAATATTTTTATAAAAATTGTACTTTTTACAACTTTAAGTTTATTTTTATTTGTTTTTAGCATAATATTTGTATTTTTATTGTTCGTAGCTAGTTTTAAGTTTTAGTTTTTGCCGTAGTTTATTTTATTTCTAGATTTTTAGGCTTTGCCGTAAAAGCCCTTAAGTGCTTTTTCTTTAGATTAAAATTTAGGCGCTTTAGAATTTTGCGACACAGTTTTTAGATTTTAGTGCCTAATTAAGTTATTGCCGTTTTGGATATAGAATTCCTTTAAGCTTTAATACCTTTAGGCGCAACTTTTTAGATTTAATTTTTAGACTTTTAAGTTTCGATATTTTTCTTTCTTATTTTTATTTTTCGACATTTTTTCGATGCGCACTCTTTTTCTTTCTTATTTCTCGACACGCTAGTTTTTAGGACTTAGAAATTTTCTCTACTTCTTCTCTAATAATTCCAAACGAAAAATTATTTTAAGTGGTTAAATTGATAGACATCCAAATTTTCTGCTTCGTAGTAATAGTTGGATTTGTTAGTGGTTGAGTTGTGAGCTTCCGATTTAAAGGGTTCTGGCTCCCTGCTGCATCTATTGGCTATTCGAAACGTGGGCAAAAGCAAAAAAGTCTATTAATTTGATAACTTATATAATTTTTATTTTTTTTTATAACTAATAGGATAATTAAGTAAATGCACCACATTGTAGCTAAAATTTGGTAATAAGCGCATTATGGAAAATCTCGAGAATATTTTGGAAACTCTTTATGACATCCGAAATCAATTTAATCAATACTTTCAAAAGGGTGTTGATGACAATTTGTTCAGTCAATCTTGGATCACGAATGACGAAACAATAACTGGTTGTGAAATCTGTGAAGATTATCATTCAACATGGGAATGTTATTATTACGTTCCTATGGAAAATTACGCACCCATGGAACCTGAATGGAATGATTATGAGGAATACAATTCTAATTGGGATTATTCCCAAGAATATATCCAAACTCAACAACCAGTAGACGAGGAAAATTATGTGCCTGAAAATTCTTTAGATTATATGAAAATCAAACTCGAAGAACTTGATGCTCAAAATGAACAAATGAGAGAGTTTGTAAATCGGCAAGCTGAAACTCTATCAGATTACACACCTGTTGATCTGAGGAGTCGTGTGCAAGAAAATCTCATATCATCGAATTTTGATGAATTCGAGAGCTCCGAAATCACCAACTATCCCGATGATACTTTTTATTCAGCTTTACCAATTTCACAACATATCGACACATTAGCCTCTACCGATGAAATCATCGACCAATCAATGAATGAAGAAGAAGTAAGGGTGAAAAATTGGTACTCTTGGAAAAACGATAACGTTGAAAATTTTACCCCCGAGACCAAAATAGTGGGACCGATAAGTACCGTTAATGAAGAAGAATCTACTTCGATCCCGAAATTCACTATTCCACAACTTTCCAACCCAATATTCTCAATAGACGAGTCATCTACCAAAGATGAACTACGAGCTGTAATAGATAATGACACCTCGGATTTCGCCCAATTGGGTAATAGAGGTGAAACCTTTAATCCCGAGAATAAAAGGAAGGAAATGTTAGGAATTGTCCACCCTATAATATATATGTCGGTGTATATCGATCCATTTAACCAAGAACCAGAAAAGAGACATATCCATTTACTAAAAGCTACACTTAAAAAAGAATTAAGTAGTGATGATCGGGTGGTTCTAAACTTTAAACTCATTTATATATTTTATACCACCCGAGATGTAAATAACTGGCTCACTATTCTAATTCGTGGAACTTATTCTACCGAATTCACATGTTGTCAGCTAAGTGTGGGGAAGTCTAACCCCACTTAACATTAAATTAGGGGTTCGGGTTAGTGCATAACTCGTTAATAAAAATGCATGATAAGTTAGGGTAAAAGACGCATTTTCAAATATTAACAAACAGTTCAGAAAAGCAACTGTTTTTGAAGAAAAACATGTGTGATAAAACAAGAAGGAATGAATGATGAGGCGCGCCATCTATCATTCAACGAGCTTTGAAATTACAAACTGGGTATTTTCAATCACTTTTCTACACTAATCACCCTCATGAATTTATAATTATAGTCTGATTTCATGCAAATGAGGGCATTGCATGATCTCAAGTGTGGGGAAGGGTTATAAATTCTCTCGGGTCTATTCTTGGCTTATTTTCTAAATTTTGTGAAAATTTTAAAAAATTTGCAACTAAATGAATTCAAAATCATGTTTATACATATTTATGAACGATGAAAACTAGGTGTTAATACCGAAATTATCGTTACCTCGAAAAGGACATAAATTGAGAAACAACTAAAAAACTTGAATTTATTTATCTAAGATATAAAAAGACGCATGAAAAAAGCCAAGTATGGGGAGAATGTACCAAGTTATTCAATTAAAAACTATCTATCACATGTTTCTGTAAAGTTATTGCAGGTGCTTTTTGGACTAAATTAACTGTCTTACCCGATTTACTGTAAAGAGAGATGGATCTACACGATGAATCAATTCCATCATTAAAAGGAAGTAAAGTCTTCCGAAAAAGATACGCGCTTCTTGATTTAGGTCAAGAAGTTGTCATCCAGACCAGCTGTAGGTTGACGAAAAATCTAGAAAAGTCATATCTAAAATCAGCAGGAAATCCACGGACCTCAGCATCAAACAGGGTCGCCAGGTGGTCAGATTTATCCTAACCATGAGAAGGATTTATCTCGTACAATGGGGGGGGCACCGTACAAATTAGCTTGATAAGACTAATGAATCAGATCCCCAGAAAGGATAATCTCCTTAAAGATCAAAAATCAGCTTTTAAGACTGATATTACTCAATCCTTGAGATTGACCTTAAAGATTGAGAATTACAAACTCATGGAATTCAATGATATCTAAACTCGAGCTTGAACGAGAAAATATTTTGATCAAAAATACAAAACGATTTGTTTTCTGAAAATCCATTTTCAATGCGTTCATTACCATTGAACGTAAAATCCTAGGAATTCACCTGGAATTCATTAGGTCACCTGAACCAAATCGGGTGTCAACCGTAAGAACGGTGGTTGCATAGCATGGTCGAAGACAGGACCTTGTGCCAGACCGAAAAAATTATAGGATGATCTTACTATTGCTTCTACAAAGGATAGTACTAGCATCCGACATGATATAGACCATAATCAAATGCATGTCATTAGACATTGCCTTAACAGTTTCTTGTTCATCGCTTTCCTTTACAACCGGACGGTAGTTTGCCGAAAGGTAATATACGGGACAAGTAAACTGGACGTGTTGCTTTCCTAATACAAGGTTAGCAAGTGGGTGACACAAAACCATAAGTTTTGAGCTAAAATTTTCAAATCTGAAACCCACAAAACCCACAAAAATATTTTGCAACACCGGTGAAGGGTTATTCCGGAAAACTTATCTATGGTAAAAGCTAGATTGAATTTTCAAAAGATCAAATATTTTCATAAAGATCCAATTTCCTTAAGGATCTACATTTTCATAGTCATGTGGGACTGTAAACCGCCTTTCAAATGTGCACTTTTCTTTGGAAACCGAAAGTAAATCGACTATTTGATTGCAAGTGTCGTTGACCTAAACCCGAGGCAACTGTGGATGGCACACCCACCTTTAACCATGGTTCTATCGTCACTATCATTGTTTATACTGCCGTATCAAAATCACTGATGTATAAAGTGTGAGAATAAAAAAGTGATTCAAGTGAAGTGTGATTTTATTTCAAGTTATGTATTGCTTGAGGACAAGCAACTTTTAAGTGTAGGGATATTTGATAAGGCTAAAAAGGAACATATATTTCATAGCAATATCCCTCCTAAATAATAGGTTTTCATATGTAATTGTATTATATTTTCATTGTAATTGTTTAAATAAATAAATGCGAAGACAAAAGGCGAAAATGAAGATTTGAAGACACAAACGTCCAAAAAGCTCAAATGTACAAGATACAATTCAAAAGGTTCAATTTATTGATGAGAAACGTCTAAAAATGACAAGAGTACAAGTTACAAAACGCAAAGTACACAATATAAAATAGTACGCAAGGACGTTCGAAAATCCAGAACTGGGACATGAGTCAACTCTCAACGCGCGACGCAACGGAGCGAAAATTACAAGTCAACTATGCACATAAATAAAATATAATATATAAATAATTCTTAAAAATTATATATATATATATATATATATATATATATATATATATATATATATATATATATATATATATATATATATATATATATATATATATATATATATATATATATATATATATATATTATTATTATTATTTAATAACGTCGACAAGCAAAGATCCAAAATGATGTGAGCTGGAAAAACAAACTCCGCGACTCGCGGAGTTTGAAGGCTTAAAATGCCGCAACTCACGGAGCTGCAAAAGTCAGAAATGGCCTATAAAAGCTCGAGCATTCTGTCGATATTTTTACACAATAATAATAATACTCTGTAATAAATAATAAATAAATATATATAATATATATATATATATATATATATATATATATAGTATAGGGTAGTTTTATATTAGTTAGTTTGGGTTATGTAACGGTTATTTTACGGGTTTTGAAGTCGAAATTCTGTCCGTGTAACACTACGCGATAAATACTCAATGTAAGTTATGTTCTCCTTTTTAAGTTAATGCCTCGTACTTAAGTTATTATTATGCTTATTTAAAACGAAGTAATCATGATGTTGGGCTAAATATTAAAATTGGATAATTGGGATTTGTACCATAATTGGGGTTTGGACAAAAGAACGACACTTGTGGAAATTAGACTATGGGCTATTAATGGGCTTTATATTTGTTTAACTAAATGATAGTTTGTTAATTTTAATATAAAGATTTACAATTGGTATGGGCGGGAAATTTATATGTACGAATAATAGTTCATTTAACGGGACACGGGAATGGATTATTAGTCACTAGAATTATTAAAACAGGGGTGAAATTATGTACAAGGACACTTGGCATAATTGATAACAAAGTATTAAAACCTTGGGTTACACGCAGTCGATAACCTGGTGTAATTATTAAACAAAGTATTAAAACCTTGTTACAGTTTAAGTCTCCAATTAGTTGGAATATTTGACTTCGGGTATAAGGATAATTTGACGAGGACACTCGCACTTTATATTTATGACTGATGGACTGTTATGGACAAAAACCAGACGGACATATTAAATAATCCAGGACAAAGGACAATTAACCCATGGGCATAAAACTAAAATCAACACATCAAACATCATGATTACGGAAGTTTAAATAAGCATAATTATTTTATTTTATATTTCATCGCACCTTTAATTATTCGTCATTTATATTTTTTGTTATTTATTTTATTTTGTTAATTAAATTTACTTTACGCTTCGCTTAAAATATAAAATCGACAAACCGGTCATTAAACGGTAAACCCCCCTTTTAAATATTATTATATATATATATATTTATATATTTTTGTACAAATGTAATTATATAAAAATATAGTGTAACCGTCTCTCTGTAGAACGAACCGGACTTACTAAAAACTGTACTACTCTACGATTAGGTACACTGCCTATAGTGTTGTAGCAAGGTTTAGGTATATCCATTTTGTAAATAAATAATTAAAACTTGTGTAATATTTCGTCGTATTTCGTATTTAAATTAATACTATTTCATATACACCTCGCATAACATCAAGCATTTTTGGCGCCGCTGCCGGGGAATCGGCGAAACGCTATATTTTTAATTTATTTTTTTATAAATATATTTGTATATATTTTTAGAAAAACAATATAAAAAAACGTTTTGCAAACTCCGCGACTCGCGGAGAATTGCTGGTACGTGGAACCGCGACTCGCAGAGCCGCCCTGACCAGCCTGACCAGAAACCCTATTTCGCATTAATTACAGAATATTATTAATTATTATTATTTATAAACCCTATTTAATTTATTATTATTAATATTTAGTTTTAGTTTTTAAATTAATTTGTATTTTGTATTTTAATTAGTTTTATTATAAATAAAAATTAATACTTTTATAAAATAATAAAGATAAAAATAATATTTTTATAAAAATTGTACTTTTTACAACTTTAAGTTTATTTTTATTTTTTTGTTTATTTTTATTTGTTTTTAGCATAATATTTGTATTTTTATTGTTCGTAGCTAGTTTTAAGTTTTAGTTTTTGCCGTAGTTTATTTTTATTTCTAGATTTTTAGGCTTTGTCGTAAAAGCCCTTAAGTGCTTTTTCTTTAGATTAAAATTTAGGCGCTTTAGAATTTTGCGACGCAGTTTTTAGATTTTAGTGCCTAATTAAGTTATTGCCGTTTTGGATATAGAATTCCTTTAAGCTTTAATACCTTTAGGCGCAACTTTTTAGATTTAATTTTTAGACTTTTAAGTTTCAACGTTTTTCTTTCTTATTTTTATTTTTTGACGTTTTTTCGACGCGCACTCTTTTTCTTTCTTATTTCTCGACACGCTAGTTTTTAGGACTTAGAAATTTTCTCTACTTCTTTTCTAATAATTCCAAACGAAAAATTATTTTAAGTGGTTAAATTGATAGACATCCAAATTTTCTGCTTCGTAGTAATAGTTGGATTTGTTAGTGGCTGAGTTGTGAGCTTCCGAATTAAAGGGTTCTGGCTCCCTGCTGCATCTATTGGCTATTCGAAACGTGGGCAAAAGCAAAAAAGTCTATTAATTTGATAACTTATATAATTTTTATTTTTTTATAACTAATAGGATAATTAAGTAAATGCACCACATTGTAGCTAAAATTTGGTAATAAGCGCATTATGGAAAATCTCGAGAATATTTTGGAAACTCTTTATGACATCCGAAATCAATTTAATCAATACTCTCAAACGGGTGTTGATGACAATTCGTTCAGTCAATCTTGGATCACGAATGATGAAACAATAACTGATTGTGAAATCTGTGGAGATTATCATTCAACATGGGAATGTTATTATTACGTTCCTATGAAAAATTACGCACCCATGGAACCTGAATGGAATGATTATGAGGAATAGGGATGGCAATGGGTGAGAAAAAACTCGTGACCCACCGGTACCAGATCCTTGATGGGCGGGTAAATTCAAAAAAATTTACCCGCGGGCACGGGTACGGGTAAAAATTTATGCCCGCAGACGGGTCGTGGGCAGGTTGCGGGTATATACTACCCGTTGCGGGTAAAACCCGATCCATGAATACATGAGACTTTTTTTTAATTTACCCGCAACTTTATACTTACAATTATTAAATTTAAAAGTTATTTTACTTGCAATTGAATAATTATTAATAATTTAGTTTTATATACAAGTATAAAACTTATTTTCACGTCATTTTACATATATCTTGTACATATTTTTTATAATGAATAATATTATTTAGGTTTTCTTTTAAAAAGTTGTATATTATTATTACTCGCGGGTTATCCACGGGTCACGGGTATCCATGGGTCACGGGCATGGGCAAAACATTTTTACCCGCGGGTGGGTAATGGGTCTCAACGTACAAAAAAGAAACCCGACGGGCGAGTCGCGGGTATATAGAACCCGCGCGCGTTGCCTGCGGGGCGCCATCCCTAATGAGGAATACAATTCTAATTGGGATTATTCCCAAGAATATATCCAAACTCAACAACCAGTAGACGAGGAAAATTATGTGCCTGAAAATTCTTTAGATTATATGAAAATCAAACTCGAAGAACTTGATGCTCAAAATGAACAAATGAGAGAGTTTGTAAATCGACAAGCTGAAACTCTATCAGATTACACACCTGTTGATCTGAGGAGTCGTGTGCAAGAAAATCTCATATCATCGAATTTTGATGAATTCGAGAGCTCCGAAATCACCAACTATCCCGATGATACTTTTTATTCAGCTTTACCAATTTCACAACATATCGACACATTAGCCTCTACCGACGAAATTATCGACCAATCAATGAATGAAGAAGAAGTAAGGGTGACAAATTGGTACTCTTGGAAAAACGATAACGTTGAAAATTTTACCCCCGAGACCAAAATAGTGGGACCGATAAGTACCGTTAATGAAGAAGAATCTACTTCGATCCCGAAATTCACTATTCCACAACTTTCCAACCCAATATTCTCAATAGACGAGTGATGTGATGGATCAAGACCTTTATTTATGATCGGATTTGAGTTGTTTTGTTACACGAATTGATTTATTGTATATGTGGTATTTTATAGATTTTAGGTTGATTTCACACATATATATAGGCAACTAGTCCTATCCGTGTAGTTTAGTTTGTTGGTAAATCCGATTCGTTCCACAGGGAGATGGAGCGTTTAATGGTTTTTTAATAGTCTTTGATGTCAAACTTAATTAAAGAGGGTTTTGGATTAGGCAATTGTAACATAACAGTAAAAGATAATAACTTAAGTAAATCACAAAATAAAATTACAAGATTACAATAATTAACTTAAAAGGGAACTAAATGAAATTATGCTAATTTTTATGCGACAATTATATTACTAGATGGTAATTAGTAAAATAGTAATTTTTATTAAAACTATATGTTTAGAATTTTATTTTAAGTAATTATTATATAAACTTATTTAAAGTAACTAAAATGCATTTTTTATAAAACTTATATAAATTAAAAGGAAATTAATTAATTTACTAATTATAAACTAGTTACAATTTATAAACTTATACTAATTAATGCTAATTTTAGGATTAAAACATATATTTAATTATTTTATATTAATTAAAACTAATTATATAATAAAAATAACTAATAACCTAAATTATATATAATTAATTAATCAAAACCCTAATTTTTACCCTAGCTGGTACTGTAGCCGCGTCAAGGCCTACACGATTCGTGTGAGGCTACACGATTCGTGTATGGCTTAAATTATGTGACAATTAACTGTTTACGAAAAATAGATGTTTTTATGTAATTTTTATATTTTAAAATGGTAATTCGTGAATAATAACAATAATACTTTTTATAAGAAGTAAAAATAAGATAAATGGGAGTGTTTACTTAATTGTGTCACCCCTAGGTCCATGGATTGTTTTAAGTTTACACCCTATTTAAAATGTTCTAGTATCAAACTTTACATTTTTCTCTCGAATAAATATAAGGTTACAACTTAACTAAATAAAATCTAATTTTCATTGGATTCTTTTTTAGAAAGCTACTATTCCCTAAGTATTTAAATTAAGACCTAGCCTAGTTTTGACCTTCGCCAATACCCAAATTATAACGGTTTCCCTTTTTATAATTTCACTGTCATGTAATTTATTGATATCACCCAAACCACCGAAGTTTATTTCTAAATTGGTGTCAATAACTTATCCATAAATTCGTCTAGATCATTTTTAATGTTGAAGCTTAATTTATGTAAATAAATATAACTTTCGTTATTTAAATTTAATAAATTAAGTGGCAAGGGTTAAATACCTAATTACATAAAAATGGTTCTTTTAACTAGGCTCAATATTAAAAATACTAAAGTTACATTTTAACTTTTACTAATGGTAACAATCCATTTCACTAGGGGCTCTACATTTAAGCAAACACTAGGGAAATTTAGCTATCCATTACACTAAGGTAGACATAAAAATATAGATGTGCAAACATAATAACAACGCTAATTTTAACAGAGTAAACTTACTAAAATATCTTCACTTGCATTAACTTCAAACGGTAGAAAAATTACAATAATAACACCCCTTTCACGCGTACAATAACACCTTTATCACGAACAATACCCCTTAATAATTGAAACTAATTTTTACAACGTAATAAAATTGATAATATATATGTAAACTTGTGTTGTATATTGTGTATGGAATATATGTGTCTTTTTTTAACTCTCTGAACGTACTCCTTTTATAATTGAAGTTTTAAGTAGTTGGTGAAGTCTGCAACTTTGTTGAAATCCTGCTGTCTCTCCATTTGAGAAAAGAAGTGTTTTAAAAATCATAAAGTCAGCCGACCTTCTGGATAACCGAACAGTGCTTTTGGCCTAACATTACACGAATCGTGTATGGTCACACGATTCGTGTAAGACCAGTTATATTACACGATTCGTGTAACACCACACGATTCGTGTAAGAGTAAATGTCAGATTTCTTCATTTTTCTTCTTCAGTTGTTCTTGATCTCGTGTTAACGTGTACTGATTTGGCAATTCTTATTTGAACTCTTTTCTTCATCTATCTTGTACTTTCATTCGAATAAACGTTTCTTGATATAAATCTGGTTAAAACTATCGTTTTATCGTTGAATCTTCAAATAGCAATCTCTTATCCACTTTTGTCGTTTTTCTCGTGAAATGCGCATTGAATTTCTTTGTAGAAGATAAAAACCTATGAAATATGAGTGATATTGCGTCGAATAATATGTATGTTTAGAGCAATATCAAAATACCCCACACTAGAACGTTGCTTGTCCTCAAGCAATTACATCTTTTAACAGAGTTAGAACATTATATATTACACAACACACACTACACGAAATGAAACACACGCTATATGAAATTTATTACACAACACAGTATTTATTGAATCACACGCACACCACACGAAATGAAATTCTGACAACAGAAACAAACATGAAACTCGTGATTAGGGTTTAAAAATTTGGATCCTTAGGGAAAATTGGACCTTGTGAAAACGTTTTATGGTTTTTATAAAATGTCATGCTAGTTTTTACACTAGACACGTTTTCCGGTTTTAACCTCAAATTCCGGTTGAGGGTAACTGAAAACCGAAGTCTCAGTCGGCGATTAGCAAGCTATTCGCCCCCATGATTGTAGTATCATGGAACTTGAAGCCAAATGTCCAAAAATAGTTTTACACAAATATAATTCATAAAATAGCATAAGTTTTAGAACAAAATTATATCGTGTCTAAATATCATCGGTGAACCATGAGTTTGCACACCTCAATTTGTTATGGCATATGTATGTTGACCGCGGTCAAACATAGATGCAGTTGATCTTTACGGAGATCATCCATCTGGGGATTAGATTCATTAGTCTTAAAAGCTAATTTGCATTGTGCCCCCCCATTGTACGGGACATATCCTTCTCATGGTTAGGATAAGTCTGACCACCAAAAACCCTGTTTGATGCTGAGGTTAGGTGGATTTCCAGCCGATTTTAGGGATGACTTTACAAGATTTTTCGTCAACCTACAGCTGTTCTGGACTACATCTTCTAACATAAGTTAGCAAGTGTGTCAATTCGGAAGACTTTACTTCCTTACGGGATGGATTTGATTCATCCTCTATTACTCGTGATAATGGAATATTCAGGTTTATACATTCTGTAGCAATGATATCTGCAATAAACTTCAAAGAAACATGTGATAAATGGTTCTCAATATAAGGATTTATAAATTCTTGTTATAAATGGTTTTCAATATAAGTTTTAAACAAATAAACTTATGTATTTTTAATGTATGGAGACAACAATTTCGGTTTTTTACACCTGATCTTTAATTGCTCGTAGTTACCTTAAAAATTGATTAGATACATTTGTTTAAAAATTTTCAAATTTTCATAAAAATCACCAAATTATAAGATCTCGAAAATTTATATATTCCTACCCCACACTTAAGGTTATGTAATGCCCTCATTACATAAAATCAGATAATAATGTATAAATTTGAGAGGACAAAAAAATGTAGAGTAATTGGAACTTCCTTTGTTAACCGATTTGGATTTTCAAATTGTTTTACCTATGATCATATCCAATGTTTGTATCACAATGTAATTTGATGTTTCGTTTCGTCTAATTGCATTTTCGTCTGTACCTGTCAAAACCATGTTAAAAACACACAAAATATGGGGTTGTACTTCAATCGTACAACACATTTTTACCCCACACTATATTTTCTTGCTAATATATAAAAAATAAAAACATAATAAGTTTCAATACACACCAAAAAATTATGTTATTACAAACTATTTTTTTTTACTTTTTTTCATTTTATATATTTTTTTTTATAACTTATAATCAATTAAATTTAAAATATCTTTTATAGATTTATATTTGTAACGGAAATTCGGTTGTTATACCTGATCTTAATCCGTTTATAAATTTTTAAATTCAATTTATAAAATTCAATTCATTAAAAGTTAAAGTTTTAATATTTTTCGAAAACAAATAAAATAAAAACACTCTATTTTTGTGTTAAAAAGATTAACATTTTTAAATTTTAAAACAAGTATATGAGAAATACAAATAAAAAGGAATTTAAAATAAAAACGAGACACACGAATGGGACTATTTACAATTTGTGAAGTTTATTAGCGAGTCGTTCACGCGACTCCATCCCAATTTTAACTAACGTCGGGGTGATAAACATCACCCTTCTTTACTCCAATAGAACCATTACCGCAACCATTCTCGCCATTAATTTTTGACAATAACCAAGAGTCCGAAAATCTTGACTCTTTAACCAATTTTTTTAACTTATCTTTCTCAATTTTCGATAGGTTTGAAATCAATCTCTCTCTTAAATGTTCATCTTTTTCCGACATAGCATTTCTAATCCTACCATATAACTTCTTCATGGTTTTCTCAACAACACTATCATTGGGCGGTTTACTATCTAGTTTCTCCTCATCACCCTCCCCACACTTAGCTTGTTGACTAATGGGTTTGACATTGTCAACAATATTCACTGAAACTATCGGTGTGGGTGGTTGGTTCATACTAAACTCAGTTTGATAGGTTACACTCTTTCCTCTATCCTTCAAAACTAGTTTTCCTGTTTTCCAATCTGTTAAAGCACTTGCAGTTGCTAAGAATGGTCTACCTAAAATAATAGGTACAAACTTATCTTCTTTCATGTCTACAACTACAAAGTCAGCTAGAAACTCAAGTTCACCTGTTTTTACTACTAAGTTTTCAGCAATCCCTATAGGTTTATTAACCGACTGATCAATGAATCTAATGCCTGAATTGGTGGGTTTAAGTTCACCTAAGTTCAAATGCGAGTAAATGGAATAAGGCATGAGATTTATACTTGCACCTGAGTCAGCTAATGATCTAAGAGTTTTAGATTCATTAAGCTTACAAGGTACTATGAACGGTCCAGGATCACCTAACTTAGGTGGTAATTCTTTCTTCTTCATAATAGCAGCACATTCTGCTTCAAGGAACGCGGATGATGCTTGCTCACACACTCCTTCTTTTGCCATCAAATCATTCAAGAATTTCCCATAGTTTGGCATACCTGCAATAACATCAACCAAAGGTACATTTACACAAATATTATCCGTATTTAAAGGCTTACAATGATTTTCCTTTGGTTTTTCGGATGCAAGTGCTTGTGGGTATGGAATGGGTTCTTTATAGTCTTCCACTTTAGGTGCTTGCTTCACCGTATCTTTCACTTCTTCCTTGATCACCTTCAAATCATCATCAACCCTAAATTCGGAAGGCTTGGTGGTTTCTATTTTCTGCACTTCTGCATGATTTCCCGACATCAACCTCATCAAATAGTCACCAATATCGGGAGTTATTGCACCAACTCGGATCCCTTCATCTTCACATGTTATACTCTTCACACTTTCAACTCGAATACCATCAATCTCTTGATAAGGAGTGTAATCATCCATTTTGGATAAATCAGAAAATATAAACTCATCACACTCTTCATCATCATCTTCACACCCAAGAGTAAAAATAGGACTATGCTCCGGTGTTTTGAAACTTGCTTCATCCTCACAGAAACTATAAATAGCATTCACTTGTGAATATGCTGGAGCTTGAGGATCCTTCTTCTTTAGTATAACTGGAGGATTACTTGCAATTGGTGGTCTCTCTGCTAGTAACTGTGAGATCCTTCCAACATCTCTTTCTAAAATCTGAATCGTGGCTTGTTGATTTCGAATTTGCTGAGTTTGGAGCTCTGCATTTTGCTCATGCTTAACCATAAAATCTCTTAAGAGATCTTCTAAACCAGATTTCCTCTCGGGTTGAGGTTGCATAATTGATAATGGTTGTGGTTGCATAAGTGCTAGTGGTTGTGGTTGATTTTGTTGGAAATTATTTTGGTAATTTCTTTGAGGTTGATTTCGGTTATTATAACCTGGTAGCGGATTTCTTTGATTTTGATTTGGGAAATTCCGGTTGTTTTGGTAACCTGGATTTCCTCCTTGATAGTTATTATTATTTTGATAGTTATTATTTGATCCTGAAGGTCCTCCTACTTGATAGCTATTTATAGGAGGATATTTTCGGTTGTTTGCTTCTATAGCTGGAAAATCGCTAAAGTTCATTTCACCTTTTCGTAAGTATCCTAAGAAATTTGCTTGTTCTTCCATTGTACTTTGATCACAATCTCTAGTAAGATGGGGACCTTGGCACAGTTCACATCCTACTCTGATAGCATGCATTTCCTTGGTTACTTTCTCGATTTGCCTTGCTTGATTTGCTATTTGAACTTTTAAAGAAGCAATTTCATCATTGCTTTCAATACTAGCAGCATTTGATGATCTAGAAAATTCTATTTCTTGATGCCAATTATGAGAATGGGAGGCTAAATCAGCAATGATTGTGTGAGCGTCTTCAGGTGTTTTCTTCATGATCGAACCTCCAGCTGCAACATCTATATCTTTTCTAGTTGTCACATTGACTCCTTTATAGAATATTTGGACCTTTTGGAATGTATTCAACCCGTGTTGAGGACATATTCGAAGCATTTTATTGAATCGGGTCCAAGCTTCATAAAGAGTTTCATTAGGCTTTTGTTTAAAGTGATTTATGTCACTTTGTAATTTTGCTGCTTTTGAAGCAGGAAAGAATTCTGACAAAAATTTATCCATCATATCATTCCAGTTTTCAATATATCCTTCTGGTAATGAGTCTAGCCAATCCCTTGCATCATCTTTTAATGACCATGGAAAGATTTTTAAACATGCAACTTCATCGGTGACATCTTTGATTTTGAAAAGCTTGCAAATGCTTACAAACTTACGAAGATGCTCGTTAGCATCCTCATTTGGGGCTCCACCGAATTGACATGTATTAGTTACCATGTGTAAAAATTGACCTTTTATTTCAAAGCCATCAGTCATCGGGGGTTGGATGATTGCGTGGCCTTGACCTTTTCTTGTGGCCTTCATTAATGCTTCCATCGTTTGATTTGTGTCAGCCATTTCTTCTTCTTCTTTAATAATCGGCTCTATGATTGGTTGAATTATTGGTTCAGAGTCGGATTCTAAGAAAAGTGACTCTAAATTTTTAGCAAGAGATTCTACTTCTTGAGCTCTTAAGCGTTCGTGGAATTTTCTTTCGGGTTCAGGATGTGAAGGTGTTAATTCAGCGTTGGAGGAACGTAAGTTCATACATTAATTTCTTTTATGAAATCACAACACTGAAGGTTTATCTAGGGTTACCTATTTGTTTCTCTTTTTTAGTATTTTTCGGTGTTTTAAAATTACTAGTACTTCCTATTTCTTTTTGTTGTTTTTGTCCTTTATTAATTCTTTGAGATTCCGGATTAAGTTTAACGAGTTTAGGATAGAACGGATCATACAATTTGGGAAATTGTACAAAGAACTAAAGGATTTATTCAAAAACTTTGAACTTTCTTGGAAATGAATTTCCTCGAGAGGATCGAATAACATAAAAACAATGATAAAAACCTTTAAACAAACAGATTATCCTTCTGATTTTTGCCCACGTTTTGAATAGCCAAAAGATGCAGCAGAGGGGCAGGATCCTTCAAAGACCAATAAAATTGGTGATCCAACAACCCGGTCCACGTACAAATCCAACTATTACTACGAACCAGAAAAATTATCTATTTATTTAACTGCCAACTCCCCGGCAGCGGCGCCAAAAAGTTGATGTGATGGATCAAGACCTTTATTTATGATCGGATTTGAGTTGTTTTGTTACACGAATTGATTTATTGTATATGTGGTATTTTATAGATTTTAGGTTGATTTCACACATATATATAGGCAACTAGTCCTATCCGTGTAGTTTAGTTTGTTGGTAAATCCGATTCGTTCCACAGGGAGATGGAGCGTTTAATGGTTTTTTAATAGTCTTTGATGTCAAACTTAATTAAAGAGGGTTTTGGATTAGGCAATTGTAACATAACAGTAAAAGATAATAACTTAAGTAAATCACAAAATAAAATTACAAGATTACAATAATTAACTTAAAAGGGAACTAAATGAAATTATGCTAATTTTTATGCGACAATTATATTACTAGATGGTAATTAGTAAAATAGTAATTTTTATTAAAACTATATGTTTAGAATTTTATTTTAAGTAATTATTATATAAACTTATTTAAAGTAACTAAAATGCATTTTTTATAAAACTTATATAAATTAAAAGGAAATTAATTAATTTACTAATTATAAACTAGTTACAATTTATAAACTTATACTAATTAATGCTAATTTTAGGATTAAAACATATATTTAAGTATTTTATATTAATTAAAACTAATTATATAATAAAAATAACTAATAACCTAAATTATATATAATTAATTAATCAAAACCCTAATTTTTACCCTAGCTGGTACTGTAGCCGCGTCAAGGCCTACACGATTCGTGTGAGGCTACACGATTCGTGTATGGCTTAAATTATGTGACAATTAACTGTTTACGAAAAATAGATGTTTTTATGTAATTTTTATATTTTAAAATGGTAATTCGTGAATAATAACAATAATACTTTTTATAAGAAGTAAAAATAAGATAAATGGGAGTGTTTACTTAATTGTGTCACCCCTAGGTCCATGGATTGTTTTAAGTTTACACCCTATTTAAAATGTTCTAGTATCAAACTTTACATTTTTCTCTCGAATAAATATAAGGTTACAACTTAACTAAATAAAATCTAATTTTCATTGGATTCTTTTTTAGAAAGCTACTATTCCCTAAGTATTTAAATTGAGACCTAGCCTAGTTTTGACCTTCGCCAATACCCAAATTATAACGGTTTCCCTTTTTATAATTTCACTGTCATGTAATTTATTGATATCACCCAAACCACCGAAGTTTATTTCTAAATTGGTGTCAATAACTTATCCATAAATTCGTCTAGATCATTTTTAATGTTGAAGCTTAATTTATGTAAATAAATATAACTTTCGTTATTTAAATTTAATAAATTAAGTGGCAAGGGTTAAATACCTAATTACATAAAAATGGTTCTTTTAACTAGGCTCAATATTAAAAATACTAAAGTTACATTTTAACTTTTACTAATGGTAACAATCCATTTCACTAGGGGCTCTACATTTAAGCAAACACTAGGGAAATTTAGCTATCCATTACACTAAGGTAGACATAAAAATATAGATGTGCAAACATAATAACAACGCTAATTTTAACAGAGTAAACTTACTAAAATATCTTCACTTGCATTAACTTCAAACGGTAGAAAAATTACAATAATAACACCCCTTTCACGCGTACAATAACACCTTTATCACGAACAATACCCCTTAATAATTGAAACTAATTTTTACAACGTAATAAAATTGATAATATATATGTAAACTTGTGTTGTATATTGTGTATGGAATATATGTGTCTTTTTTTAACTCTCTGAACGTACTCCTTTTATAATTGAAGTTTTAAGTAGTTGGTGTCGTCTGCAACTTTGTTGAAATCCTGCTGTCTCTCCATTTGAGAAAAGAAGTGTTTTAAAAATCATAAAGTCAGCCGACCTTCTGGATAACCGAACAGTGCTTTTGGCCTAACATTACACGAATCGTGTATGGTCACACGATTCGTGTAAGACCAGTTATATTACACGATTCGTGTAACACCACACGATTCGTGTAAGAGTAAATGTCAGATTTCTTCATTTTTCTTCTTCAGTTGTTCTTGATCTCGTGTTAACGTGTACTGATTTGGCAATTCTTATTTGAACTCTTTTCTTCATCTATCTTGTACTTTCATTCGAATAAACGTTTCTTGATATAAATCTGGTTAAAACTATCGTTTTATCGTTGAATCTTCAAATAGCAATCTCTTATCCACTTTTGTCGTTTTTCTCGTGAAATGCGCATTGAATTTCTTTGTAGAAGATAAAAACCTATGAAATATGAGTGATATTGCGTCGAATAATATGTATGTTTAGAGCAATATCAACGAGTCATCTACCAAAGATGAACTACGAGCTATAATAGATAATGACACCTCGGATTTCACCCAATTGGGTAATAGAGGTGAAACCTTTAATCCCGAGAATAAAAGGAAGGAAATGTTAGGAATTGTCCACCCTATAATATATATGTCGGTGTATATCGATCCATTTGACCAAGAACCAGAAAAGAGACATATCCATTTACTAAAAGCTACACTTAAAAAAGAATTAAGTAGTGACGATCGGGTGGTTCTAAACTTTAAACCCATTTATATATTTTATACCACCCGAGATGTAAATAACTGGCTCACTATTCTAATTCGTGGAACTTATTCTACCGACTTCACATGTCGTCAGCTAAGTGTGGGGAAGTATAACCCCACTTAACGTTAAATTAGGGGTTCGAGTTAGTGCATAACTCGTTAATAAAAATGCATGATAAGTTAGGGTAAAAGACGCATTTTCAAATATTAACAAACAGTTCAGAAAAGCAACCGTTTTTGAAGAAAAACATGTGTGATAAAACAAGAAGGAATGAATGATGAGGCGCGCCATCTATCATTCAACGACCTTTGAAATTACAAACTGGGTATTTTCAATCACTTTTCTACACTAATCACCCTCATGAATTTATAATTATAGTCTGATTTCATGCAAATGAGGGCATTGCATGATCTCAAGTGTGGGGAAGGGTTATAAATTCTCTCGGGTCTATTCTTGGCTTATTTTCTAAATTTTGTGAAAATTTTAAAAATTTTTCAACTAAATGAATTCAAAATCATGTTTATACATATTTATGAACGATGAAAACTAGGTGTTAATACCGAAATTATCGTTACCTCGAAAAGGACATAAATTGAGAAACAACTAAAATGCTTGAATTTATTTATTTAAGATATAAAAATACGCATGAAAAAAGCCAAGTGTGGGGAGAATGTACCAAGTTATTCAATTAAAAACTATCTATCACATGTTTCTGTAAAGTTATTGCAGGTGCTTTTTGGACTAAATTAACTGTCTTACCCGATTTACTGTAAAGAGAGATGGATCTACACGATGAATCAATTCCATCATTAAAAAGAAGTAAAGTCTTCCGAAAAAGACACGCGCTTCTTGATTTAAGTCAAGAAGTTGTTGTCCAGACCAGCTGTAGGTTGACGAAAAATCTAGAAAATTCATCTCTAAAATCAGCAGAAAATCCACGAACCTCAGCATCAAACAGGGTCGCCAGGTGGTCAGATTTATCCTAACCATGAGAAGAATTTATCTCGTACAATGGGGGGCACCGTGCAAATTAGCTTGATAAGACTAATGAATCAGATCCCCAGAAAGGATACATACATATATATATATATATATATATATATATATATATATGTGTATGTATATATGTATGTATGTATGTATGTATGTATGTATGTATGTATGTATGTATGTATGTATGTATTTATATATTCATTTACACACAACTGTTCGTGAATCGTAGGTAATTGTCGAAGGGTAACTGAATATATGAACATCGTTCCAAAATTTTCTAGATTCAACATTACATACTTTGCTTATCGTATCAAAATCATATAAAGGTTATGTTTAAATTTAGTTGGAAATTTCTGGGTCGCCACAGCGTTTTGGGTCATTATATCGCGTCCCAGGCTATAGCGAACCGCGAGAAACACAACCAATACGCGACGGTTCCAGAACCCTCGACCTGTCCACATTATCGCGTTTTGAGGTGGTTTATCACCTTCTGGGCATCGCAAAATGCGATACATGGTCGCGAAATGCGATGATGTCGATGTTTGACACTTTTGACCCGAATTAAATGGCATCTTTTGGGGGTGTATTGGTCTTTTCACTTGTGGCCGATTTTGGGGACTTAAAAGCTGATACAAGCTTATCTTAACTCATTAAACACTCTTTCAACTACATCACATTCAATTTTAGAGAGAGAGTTAGGGTTTTAGTGAGAGAGAGCTCACTTGGAGAAGAAGGAGACCAAATCTCATCCGAGTCCAAGTTTTAAAGTTGTTCCCTACGTTTCTAGCTATGATTTGATAGTTTCGGTAAGTCTTAACTCCGTGTTTTGAGTTTTAATTGAGGTATGGCTAGGGTTTGTTCATTTAAGACTTGTAAGACCCATTTGGGGGTTAAATGGGTGAACTTGGGTCGAATTGGTGTATGGAAACCCTTAGTGTGATGACCCGAAAATTTCTGACCAAATTTAAACTTAATCTTTGTATGATTAACATTTCCGACACGATAACCAAAGTCTATAAAACTGAATCTCAAAATTTTTGAACTACTTTTATATATTTAAATACCTTCGGTTGTTTTCGACGATTCGCGAACAATTATATGTAAATAGATACATATATACTATAACTTGAAAAGGTAACAATGTATTAATTATTTGATACCGTACATTAAACTTATTGGTTTAAATATCTATTTGAATATATATGATAAGTTGAAATATTTATTATTAAAATTTATTTATAAATAACTTCCAATGTGTATTTAAAAACTGATTTATGTATATTAAAAAGATATATACATATATATAATTTCAAGTTATTTAGTAAACGATAGTAACATTTTCAAATTGCTACAGTACCCAAAATGCTACAGTATTTTTGAAAATCACTATTTGCTACAGTGAATTGCTATAGTAAAAATTGACTTTGCTACAGTGGTAGAGTTTATGGATGATTTAAGACTATATTTTGACAAAGGTACGATTCACGAATCGTAAAGTACAAGTTTTCTCAGTATACGATAGGACGTTCGAAAAACCGGAACCGGGACATAAGTTGAGTGACGACATACGACTTATCGGAACGAAAATTACAAGTCAACTATGCATGTGAATTTAATATAATATATAATTAATTATATAAATTAAATATATTATATTAATAATTAAAAAATATGTCGACAAACTAGAAGTTAAAAGATCATGAGCTGGAAATCCATCCCATGCGATCGCATGGGAAATGGTCTTGGAGGCCATGCGATCGCATGGCAGTCCTGGACAGGCCACACCTATAAAGCTCGAGATATCTGCCTCTGTTTTAATTTAAAAATTACTCCGTATTATATTTATTAATTATATTATTATTATTATTATTATTATTATTATTATTATTATTATTATTATTATTATTATTATTATTATTATTATTATTATTATTATTATTATTAATAATATTATTAATCTTACTATTATTAGTAGTATTTGTATTATTATTAGTATTATACATAAAATACTACGACGAGGTCATGAGCGTGTCACTTTCAAAATAGTTTTATGAGCCGGATAAAGCTAAGGAAATTATGGGTTATTGCCAAGGAGGTTATGGGTAATATTCATGGGTATTATTTGCAAGTCAAACCTAGTGTTACCATCTCCGTTACGTCTACGTACGTTTCTACAATATTGAATCTCAATATTGATATGTAAGTACTTATATTTTATCTTTTATATAATAATTGTGTATCCATGTCTAGTGCTCGAGTATATATATTTATACATGCTTGTATGCTAAATTTCCTTGTTAAACAGTTTATGATGTACCACGAATTAAATACATATATTACTGGTAAACGGTATATGATATACATGTTTTTGGAAAGCTGACGAAAAATCAATAACTTTTCATTTAGATATCGAATAATTTCGATGAACGGATTAAAAGATATGAGCAACTGAATTATGATTGAAGTTAATTGAAATTGCTTTTGAATCCACAATTAAGATTTAAACAACTTGTTTACGAGATTGATAAATTGGATTTTTGAATATTACCAACCGAGTAAATGAATCCTTATATAAGGTACGTCTCGTTTTGTTAAACTATTGTCAAAATTGACTTTTTGAAACAATATTAGATAACTTTTGTATGTCAATATCGAGCATTAGGATTGTGATACACTATGACCTGACCTAGCTTGATAGACATTTATTGACCAACATATGTTCTCTAGGTTGAGATCTACGGTTATTTGGTAATCCGTGTTTCGATCACACTTTGGTGAACGAATTTATATGTTGCTAAGGTGAGTTTCATTTGCTCCCTTTTTAATTGCTTTTGCAATCTATATTTTTGTGTTGAGAATACATGCACTTTATTTTAAACGCAATGGATACAAGTACATACTAAATTCTACATTGAGGTTGAACCGAAAATCCCTTAGCTTTGGTAACTAGTAACTGCCGGTTATAAGAACTGGTGGGCGCGAGTAGTTATATATGGATCCATAGGGCTTGATATCCCCGTCCGAGCTAGAGCACTAGCCTTTTAACGGACGTATGCTATTTGAGAAGCGTACACGTTGGTTTGCGTGTATTATTAAGATGATTATACAAAGGGTACAAATTATATATACGTTAAGTTTAGTTACCAGGGTGCTCAATTTCGTAGAATATTTTGATAAACGTTTCTGGATTGAACAACTGAAATCTTGTGATCCACCTTTATATACAGATTATGCGCAATATTAAAACTATGAACTCACCAACCTTTGTGTTGACACTTGTTAGCATGTTTATTCTCAGGTTTCCTAGAAGTCTTCCGCTGTTTGCTTAGATGTTAAACAAGCTATGTGCATGGAGTCTTACATGACATATTTTTCAAGGAGACGTTGCATTCACCAAATCATCACCATGTATCTTATTTTGACTGCATTGTCAACGGAAATACTGTTGTAAACTATTATTTATGGTGATTGTCTATATGTAGAAATCATCAGATGTCGAAAACCTTTGATTTAAATATTCATATATGGTGTGCCTTTTCAAAAGAATGCAATGTTTACAAAATGTATCATATAGAGGTCAAATACCTCACAATGAAATCAATGAATGACGTGTTCGTCCATATGGATTTGGAGCGATCATCACACTTAGACTTGTAATCTAGAGTTTGGCCTTGTGATTTGGGGTTGTAAGTGTTAATTGTGTTGTTAATCACTAATATGCTTGTGAGTTAGTGAAAGATCTTTAATGCGTGCAAGTTTGACCAATTTTGTGAGTCTAAATGTTTAAATGGGTCAAATAGGTAATAGTTGACCTAGTTGGGCAAGATGGGTATGAAGTGCCCTAAGTTTGTGTTAGTTGGCATCGTTAGACCCTAATCACTAGCTTTTAGTGATTTAGGATGGTCTTGACCATAAATGGGCGGTTTTGGATAAATGGGTCATTTAATGCAAGCAATTCATTAAATGCACGAGAGTTAAGTGTTAATGTCTAGTTCAACTAGCTTGAATGTTGATTGTGTACTTAATGTATTAGGTACTTTGCGTTGAAGTTTGCAGAGTTGTTAATCTATCGCCTAGTCGATAAGGTGAGTGGAATAATTATGCGTATATGTATATGACGTATTTATTTGTGAATGTTATGGTATGAACCAACGAGCCGGTAGTACCATAGCATGTATGTGACGAGTGTCGTGATGTGAACCACGAGTCGGTAGCATCAAGTGTGAACCACGAGCCGGTAGCACTATAAAATGAAGTGTGAACCACGAGCCGGTAGCACTATAAAATGAGGCGTGAACCACGAGCCGGTAGCGCCAAAGTGTGAACCACGAGCTGGTAGCACTATAAAGAAGTATGTCTCAAATGAGTAATGGCGTGAACTAAGGAACCGGTAGCGTCATAGCATTACGTATGGTGTGAACCACGAGCTGGTAGCACCATAGCATTTATGGTTAACCATATTGTGTTGTTGTTGTTGATTATTTAGTATATTATATATATTGTGTTGTGTGACGACCCAGAAATTTCCTACCAAATTTAAACTTAATCTGAATATGAATTCGACACGATAAGCAAAGTCTGTAATGTTAAGTCTCAAAATTTGTGAACTGCTTACATGAAACTGTTTGACCTTTGACTACTTTCGACGATTCATGAACAAATGTGTAAATAATTTTGCAAATATATAAATTTAAAAATAAATATATACATGTATAAATTTTTACATAAGTAGTATTATATATATTGTAATATATATAAAGTTTATAAAGATTAAATATTCAATATATGTTATTTTATAATATATTATATAATTAGTAAATATGATATAATTAGTAAACTGTAAATTTAATATATTAAATGAAATTAAAAGTTGAAAATATATTTGCATAATTATTACTTTTATTATTAATATTATTACCAATATCAATATCAGTATTATTAATATCATTATTCTAATATGAAAATAAAATACATGTAACTTATTAAATCTTTTATATCATTTGTATTATTAGATAGTATTATCATTAAGAATTATTAATATTATTATTAGGAACTAATACCTTATATTATTATTAACATTTTTTTATTATCATTATCATTAATTATTATTAAATTTATTAAAATTATTATTATTATTATTATTATTATTATTATTATTATTATTATTATTATTATTATTATTAATATTAATATCATTGTTATAATTAATGGTAAAATTATAATTAATATTATGACTATTATCTTTGTAATTGTCATTATTATTATAAGTAATAAAAATTAATATTATTATCATGAATAATATTATTATTATTATTATTATTTTTTCTTATTACGTATTAACATTATAAATATTTTGAAAATAATTATTTTTAATATTATTGAAACTAGTATTATTATAAATAAAATTTGTATTATTATTATAATTATCATTAATAATATTATTATTAATTTCATTAAGATTAATATGACTTATTATTATTATTACTCTTATTATTATAAATATTATTATTAATTGTATTTAGATTATTATTAATATAATTATAAATATTAATAATAATTATATATTTCATACGTAAGGATTAAGGCCCCAATTCAGCTTCTAATCACTTTTGTTCCGTTTGAGTTGTCGACTTCAAATAATAAACCATTCCAAAATCTGTTGCACGTCTATATCTGCTTTATCTATTTTTTTTCGTTGCTTTCTTCTTCTGCTTTATCCTATCTGGCGAACCAATTTTTTGTATAAAATAAGTAGTCCTGCTATTGGAGAAAACATTCACCTTTACACTCTCAATTATCAAACTCAAAAACCCTTTAGAGCTGGTATCCAATCGAATTTAAAATAGAAGAAAAAGAAAAACCAGGAAACCTCTGTTCTTGGGTCAAAATTGCAACAGCTTAATTTCATTTTTTTTTCAAAATCTATAAATGCAGAAGGTTTCTAAATCATGTCGTGAATCTTTCTTCAAAATCCTAGGTTTCAATTCTTTATATCGATTACGAATTTGGCAGTCAAAATTTTAAATTCAAAAGTCAACTAATCTGTTCTTGGTAAAATTAGATATTTCTATTATGTTTTAGGATTAATTGAGGAGTTAGATAGTTTATAGGAGTCATTTGAAACACAATTCGTGTTGTGATGTTTGTCCAAAACAAGCTTAAAATGAAAATCAATTTTGTTTTTTTTCTTTTACCGTCGACAGCAGACTTGTTTTTTTTTTATTTGCTATGTATTAATATCCTTCATAACTGATTAATTATGTTTCAAATTATAAATCAAAACTTAAGTCAGTTATTATTTTGGCTTGTTAAATTCCCTGGTCGACTTTGAAATTGAGAGGAAGAAGATGAATCAGAAAAGAGTTAAATAAAATTTGAATGGGTTTTAAAACAGAAAAAAAGAAATGGTTCGATGGTTAAAGGTGTTGTTGAGCTTAAGAAAGGTCACGGGTTCGAGTCTACTTTATGCCATATTATTTTTGAAGGCTTTTAGAGGTAGTATGATTATTCCATTTATTATTATTATTATTATTATTATTATTATTATTATTATTATTATTATTATTATTATTATTATTATTATTATTATTATTATTATTATTATTATTATTATTATTATTATTATTATTATTATTACTATTACTATTACTATTACTATTATTATTATTATTATTATTATTATTATTATTATTATTATTATTATTATTATTATTATTATTATTATTATTATTATTATTATTATTATTATTCATATTATGATTAAGTTGATTATAAATATGTTAATAACATAAACATATTATGAAATTAATAATAAAAGATGTTATGGAAAAGATTATGAAAAAATTGTTATAATGATATGAATAAATGTTCAATTATGGTTATGATTATAAATTATAGTTATAAAAGCTGTAGTCATAACTTTTAAAATTAACCACGAAGATTATGATTATTATGGTTATAAATATAAAAATTATGTATACATACATTATTATGGAAATGATTAAAGTTATAATTTAGATATGAATTTAATGGATTAATGATTACTATTAAAATTATCATTAATATTAAAGCTATAATTTTATTAAAATTAGTATTATCATTATTAATATTACTAAGTATCATTATTATAAATATTAGTATTAGAATTCTCATTAACATTGATATCAATATTATTATTAATATGACTATTAAAATGCTATTAAGACTATCATTATTATTAAAATTACCATTATTAATCAAAATATTATCTTTATAAAAACTATCATTTTTATCTTAGCATTATTATCATTTTTACCATTACTAATATTATTATAACTACTATTTTAACAAACAAATAAAATGATATATATATACAAATATGTTTAATACATATACCATAAAAAAATTAATATTTTATATACAAAATGAATATATGAAACACATATATATTTTAATATAAAAATGATATAACTAATAAATTTATATATATATTTATTCGATTACAATTAAGTGTGTTAATATATATACAAATGATATAGGTTCGTGAATCCAAGGTCAACCCTGCATTATTCAGTTCCGTCGTATGCATATTTCTACTACAAAATATCGTATTGTGAGTTTCATTTGCTCCCTTTTACTCTTTACGTTTTTGGGCTGAGAATACATGCAAATGCTTTATTAACTGTTTTACAATATTTATATGCGTGAGTTTCATTACTCCCTTTTTAAATGCTTTTGAAATATATATTTTTGGGACTGAGAATACATGCGCTATTTTTTTAAAGATGTTTTATTAAATGCTTTTGAGTTATATTTTGATCTGAGAATACATGAACTGCTTTTATAAATGTTTGACGAAATAGACACATATACTTGAACTACATTCTATGATAGAATTATTTGGATTCAGAGGTTCGATTTCTATAAAGATTGTATTATAGACCATCGGTGAGATGATTTTGTCATTGCACTACGCATTAGCTACCGAAATGGTTCAATTTAGTAGTTAGTAACGGTGAGATGATTTTGTCATTGCACTACGCATTAACTACCGTTTTAGCTACCCTCAGTGAGATGATTTTGCATTGCACTACGCACTAGCTACCATTGTAAAATTATTGTTCGATTTCTATATAGATTGTATTATCGACCATCGGTGAGATGATTTTGTCATTGCACTACGCATTAGCTACCGAAATGGTTCGATTTAGTAGTTAGTAACGGTGAGATGATTTTGTCATTGCACTACGCATTAGCTACCGTTTTAGCTACCCTCGATGAGATGATTTTGCATTGCACTACGCATTAGCTATCGTTGTAAAGATTGTTTTGAAAGGTTCCGGTGTTCTTCATATGAATGATTTTATAGCAGGAGTAGACCTGCACATATTGTTTTCTAAATATGAGTAACTTGTGGTCTATTATATAATTGGAAATGGTTGATTATGATAAACTAATGAACTCATCAACCTTTTGGTTGACACTTTAAAGCATGTTTATTCTCAAGTATTAAAGAAATCATTCACTGTGCATTTGCTCATTTTAGAGATATTACTTGGAGTCATTCATGACATATTTTAAAAGATGTTGCATTCGAGTCGTTGAGTTCAACAAGATTATTATTAAGTCATTGATAGTTTGGATATATTATGAAATGGTATGCATGCCTGTCAACTTTCGATGTAATGAAAGTTGTCTTTCAAAAACGAATGCAATGTTTGTAAAATGTATCATATAGAGGTCAAGTACCTCGCGATGTAACCAAATGTAATGTATTCATCCAGATGGATTAGGTCGGGTTATTTCAGTTGGTATCATAGCTGGTTTAATGCCATTGGTGCGGGTTAGTCGTAAAGGAGGTTCTCACAGTGTGACCTGTGGCGAAGCATTGGCTCTTACTCCTTGCGATCCCTTACGAGGGTTGGCAGTTGCCGAGAGGCAGGCCCTAAAATCAGTATCTGAGGTACACTCAGTGGTCTCCAAATAGTTAAGGCACTGGGTGGGATGGTGGTTGTCCCCACTGTAATTTCAGTTGGTATCAGAGCGGTGGTCTTAGCAAACCAGGTCTTGCATTAGTGTGTCTAACAGAAAGTCATTAGGATACATTAGTAAGTCTGGACTTCGACCGTGTCTGCATGTCAAAAGTTTTGCTTATCATTTTGTGTTGAAAATTACCTGCTTATCATTCTTAGGGAATCACTTGCTTATTATTCTCAGTCTAGACACATTTTACTGCATTGATTGCATGAATAGTGTATAGACAAAAATTCATATCTTAGCGTATCTGCAAATTCATATCTTAGCGTATCTGTTACTGTAAACTTTGCCTGACATATGCCGTAAATTCCTCCTAGTCTACAAAATCTTTAGTACTATATATATATATATATATATATATATATATATATATATATATATATATATATATATATATATATATATATATATATATATATATATATATATATATATATATATATAGTTAGAATAACATCCAATATTCGAAAATCATTTCATATCGAAAATCCTTTATTCAATCGTACGAAATGGAACTCACCACTAGTTCAAGTCCCTCGGATTCCGATATGGAGTTTCACTCGAGCTCTGAAATCAGTGTGACCGGAATGGATCAACCAATTAGCCATCATCTATTCTGGATGAACTGGGGATGGGTTCGTAGTCGACTTAATCAATGGAGACGCGAAGAAGGCGATCCCTTCCACCAACCGAATTCCCCTTTTGGTGAAGAACCTGAAGCCCTTACCGGCGAACCTGTTTGTAATACCATTTTCTCTCTCATTTCCAGAGTAGCTCGTCATGATTATATCCTATCTCAAATTCTGAACCTTATTAATTCGCTTGTTCCAACCGCCAATCATCTCGGTGTAATAGAAGAAGTCAACGAGCTTCGCGCCCGGGTAGTGATTTTGGAAAATATGGTGCAAAGGTTACAAGCACCAGCGGTAGTACCACCATCAGCAGCACCAACAGCATAACCAGTACCACCATCCACAACATCCGCATCCCACACCTCAACATCACAATCGGTACCTCGAGCATCAACGTCATACGCACCATAGATACCAAGGAGTACCATCAACAACCCAAGTTTCAACACCACACGCCTCAACATCTCATTTTGTACCTCGAGCATAATCATCGATCTACGAATCATTTTACATCATTTATCTTCGTTCAACATGTTGATTATGTAATCCCTAAGGTTTTGGAGATTATGTACTCTAATTCTAACGGTAAATCAAATGAGTTTAATATCACATTAACTCATTAAATCCATGATTACATCTGAAGAAAATATATATGAAAGTATATTTTCATAAAGATTGTAATTAAAAAAAATTCTTTTGTACAAACTGTTAATGGTGAAAATATTTTAACGGGTAGGTAATACCCGAGGAATATTTAGATTTCACATTAATAAGTTACACTGTACATTCTTCGAATCTGATTCAACAGTCATTTACTATCCTACTTACATCCACGGATATATGTATCCGTTCACCACAGAATAATCATTTTCATTCAATTTCATATTTGAATTTTGACCTATCAGAATCCAACAAGTGGCATACTGAAGAAAACATTGGACAAAATAAAATTTGTTAGAAACAAACAAATTAACTATGAGAAATTTTGTTAAGAATCCACGCTAACAAAATCCTAGCTAACTGTTCCTAGCTAACTGCTAATTTCTTATTACATTTTAATTATCGCAATTTAATTCTCGCAATTTTATTTATTTTCATTTAATTTATGTTATTTATTTTACGCACTTTATTTATCGTCATTTAAATACTGTTAATTACTCATTTTAAATATCGGGACACATATACAAGGTTTTGACATATCATATCGACGCATCTATATATATTATTTGAAATAACCATAGACACTCTATATGCAGTAATGCTCGAGTTAGCTATACAGGGTTGAGGTTGATTCTAAAATAATATATATACTTTGAGTTGTGATCGAGTCTGAGACATGTATACAATGGGCCACGATACGTATTAATTAATTCGAATATTATATATTAAACTATATATGAATTATTGAATTACTAACTGTTGACTACCAACATTGGACAATTAAAATGAATTAAAATATTGATTATAACATATGAAACTAAATATTTCTTCAAGTTTGCCACTTGATTTCATCTTAAACCTCATTTGTATCTTGACGATTACAATCTGCGTTCAAACCTTTCATGATTCTTGAAAACACCTCAATCGAGAGGATGAACCAACCGCACTTCATCTACAAGAAGGAAAGATTTATGCATATGATTATGCACCTGAAAACACTCAGAACCTGAGTAAGCGTTAACACGTATATGTGATAGCTCCTTTGGCATTGTTGTTTCCAAAAATAACATTGCAATTCCTCTTCAAATTAGCCAATTTTGTCACACCTCCAGCAAAATCAATTTCGGCTTTTCATTCGAATTAGCCTTATTATAATCTTGATAATATAAGGTTGCCTTTCATCATCGTTACCGGAGAACTGTTTATGTTCCACCACATTAGCAGTAAACTTACCAGCAACTTCATTACTCATTGGCTTAAGTCCCTCCGAAGAACCATTATATTTGTTCGTTAAAACCTATTCATATAATCATCCACATCATAAGAATTACCATATCAATTACCGGGAATTAGCAATCAGTATTTTGAATCTCGTGACATTTCTACATCAACAGTTATACGAATACATATAACATTTATCTCTTAGAATTATGATCTTCCATTCTGAAAATTCTGAAAAGCACCCAACCTACGAATCAATACTCGGAATGTTGAAAAAGCTGAATGAAGCAGCAAAAACTGTAAACGACGTTAACAGCCAAAAGTTTGATGATAAAGAATGAAGTGTTGGAAACACTCAATGGAAAATTTGTACTGGAAAACGGATTGAGCAAACCATAAAGGAGACTGTAGATAAATCACAGAGACTAAACCTACCTTCAAAGAACCCAAATGATTCAGCATCTGCTGAAGTATTTAACGAATACCTTGCTCCTGACTCTACACTCTTACGAACAAATCTTCGTCATCATCCATCGATATTAGAAATTCTAAGATATCATCGTATCTTTCATTATAAATATCCACGATATTTCTGAAGATATTTTCGTGACTATTCTTATCTGAAATCTTTTATCACTTCGCGCTATCTGTGTTACATTATAAAAGAAACTATTTTAGTTTCTAAATTCCGAAAAATTTGAATTTAAAATATGAATGATATTGAAGTAGTGTTGGGAACTGAAGCATTAGTTAGTATAATATAATGATACTTGATCAACGTGATTATATTATAGTAAGTCATGCTGAGTTTCTAATAAAAAATGATGATTCACAGACTATAATGTCATCATGTACCATGTTACACGACTCTTACATTCTACTTAATCTCTAAACATATCAAGAATATATCTTCCTGATAGTTCTATCTTTTCTCTTGAATTCTAGTAATTTAACCAATCAAGATCGTGTTATTACAATTTCTCCCTTTGAACATTAGTCATGTTCATTCGAAACATCACACCTACAAATTCTGGGCCATTATTCGTTTGACTTAAAGTCGAGAGGAGAAAACAAAAGGATGGAACTCCAATATATAAAGGAAACGAAGAGGATGAATTTATAGTGAAATATTCGACAGAGCAATCGAAACAGATTATCGCATTTAATCAAAGAAGATCCTATTTCCTTAATTATCGGAGAATCAAATCTTATTACAAAGATTTTCCCTAAATCCCTTTAATTTCGAAAATCATCCGTGACTACGTCACCGATTAAAGACAAACCTACATTTACTCATTTCACTATTTTGTGATAACTTCCCCCGTACTCTTTACATAAACGAATTTTTTTATTGATAATGCTAAAAATGAACATATATTTCATAGCATTATCCCTCAAAAAAGACAAGCCTTTAGTTGCGATTGTTCTATTTACAAGTGATATTCGTTTAAATAATAAAAGGTGAAGACAAAAGACAGATTTGACGAATTGAAGACGCAAATGACCAAAAAGCTCAAAAGTACAAAGTACAATCAAAGTGGTTCAAATTATTGATGAGAAATGTCTAAAAGTTACAAGAGTACGAACCGCAAAATGCAAAATACAAGATATTAAATTGTACGCGAGGATGTTCGAAAATCCGGAACAGGGACCAGAGTCAACTTTCAACGCTCGACGCAACGGACTAAAAATTACAAGTCAACTATGCACATGAATATAATATAATATATAATTAATTCTTAAAATTATATATATATTATATTATATATAAAATGTCGGCAAACAAGAAAACAAATCTTTGTGAGCTGGAAAAGCAGGCCATGAAATCGCATGGCCTGGATGTGCAAAATCCATGCGATCGCATGGCAGCAGATACCTGGCCACATCTATAAATTTCAGCATTTTCGGATGAATGTAACACATCTTTATCTATCCTCTCTATCTCTCTACGTAATATATATATATATATATATATATATATATATATATATTATAATTTTAATTTTAATTTTAATTTTAATTTAATAATAATAAGGGTATGTTAGCGAATGTTGTAAGGGTATAAGTCGAAATTCTGTTCGTGTAACGCTACGTTATTATTAATCATTGTAAGTTATGTTCAACCTTTTTAAATTAATGTCTCGTAGCTAAGTTATTATTATGCTTATTTAAGCCGAAGTAATCGTGATGTTGGGCTAAATATTAAAGACGGGGTAATTGGGCTTTGTACCATAATTGGGGTTTGGACAAAAGAACGACACTTATAGAAATTAGACTATGGGCTATTAATGGGCTTTATATTTGTTTAATTTAATATAAAGATTTACAATTGGACGTACCTATAAATAACCATATACACTCGATCGGACATGATGAGCGGGATATTTATAAGTACTAATAATCGTTCATTTAACCGGACACGGGAATGGATTAATAGTCAATGGACTTATTAAAACAGGGGTGAATTACATACAAGGAAAGTTGGTGTAATTATAGTTTAAGTCCCCAATTAGTTGGAATATTTGACTTCGGATATAAGGATAATTTGACGAGGACACTCGCACTTTATATTTATGACTGATGGACTGTTATGGACAAAAACCAGATGGACATATTGAATAAGCTAGGACAAAGGAAAATTAACCCATGGTAATAAACTAAAATCAACACGTTAAACATCATGATTAAAGAAGTTTAAATAAGCATAATTCCTTTATTTCATATTTAATTGCACTTTTAATTATCGCACTTTTATTTACTGTCATTTTATTTAATTGCACTTTTAATTATTGTACTTTTTAATTATCGCAATTTTATTTATTGTCATTTTATTTATCGCATTTTAATTTATCGCACTTTAATTATTGTCATTTACTTTACGCTTTAAATTAAGTCTTTTATATATTTAATATTTTACATTAGGTTTTAACTGCGACTTAAGTTTTAAAATCGACAAACCAGTCATTAAACGGTAAAAACCTCCTTTTAAAATAATAATACTACTTATATTTATATTTATATTTATACAAATATAGTTTTAAAAATATAGCGTTAAACTTGGCTAGCTCCCTGTGGAACGAACCGGACTTACTAAAAACTACACTACTGTACGATTAGGTACACTGCCTATAAGTGTTGTATCAAGGTTTAGGTATATCCACTCTATAATTAAATAAATAACTTGTGTAAAATTGTATCGTATTTAATAGTATTTTGTAGTAAAAATATAACTATTTCGTATACACCTCTACGCACATCAAGTATTTTTGGCGCCGCTGCCGGAGACTGCTTAAACGCCGAAAGCGAAAAGCTAAAAAAAATAGATTTTTAATAAGTCTTAGTTTAATTTTGTAAAAAAAATACGCTTTTGTAAAAAAAAATACGTTTTAAATATTAAAAATATAAAAATATAAAAAGAAAAGAAAAACAAAATATATATAAGATTATAAAGTTTCTTTATTTTTATTTTAGTTTTTAAAATATAATTTTTTATTTGTTTATATAAATATTTTATAAAAATAGAAAATATATATATATATATATATATATATATATATATATATATATATATATATATATATATATATATATATATATATATATATATAAAATTAAAATTGTATTCGGGCTACACTGTAGCAGCCAAATTTGTGACCTGAATATTTGGGCCATGCGACCGCATGGACCCGTAGGCCAAAACTCATGTGACCGCATGAGCTGCCCTGACACGCCCAACTGAACCTGCCGACAGCATTAATTACGGATTATTATTAATTATTATTAATATTAAACCTTAATTAGGGTTTAGTTTTATATTAATTAATTTTTGTTTTATATATTTTGTATTTTTAAGTTTATTTAGTTTTATTAAATATATAAACTTTTTTACTTTTATAAAATTAATAATATAAAAATTATATTTTTATAAAAATTGTATTTTATAACTTTAGTTTTATTTTTGCATCTTTTTAATTCGTTTATTCGTAATATTGTATATTTTTCGTTCGTACTTAGTTTTAAGTGTATTATTTTGCCGTAGTTATTTTTATTTCTAGACTCTTAGGATTTGCCGTAAAATCCCTTAAGTGCTTTTTCTTTAGACTAAGATTTAGGTGCTTTAGAATTTTGTGACGCCGTTTTAAGATTTTAGTACTTTTTAAATAATTGCCGTTTTGGATATAGTATTCCTTTTAAGCTTTAATACTTTTAGACGCAACTTTTAATTCTTAGTTTTTAGACTTTTAAGTTTCGACGCGCTACGTTCTTTTTATTATTTTTTGACCTTTTATTTTTCGACGTTTTCCGACGCGCTCTTTTTCTTTCTTATTTCTCGCCGCTCTAGTTTTTAGGACATAAAATTTTCTTTTTCTTCTCTAAAATTTCTTTAAATTTTAAAACGAAAAATTATTTTAAGCGGTTAAATTGATAGACATCCAAAATTTTCTGGTTCGTAGTAATATTTGAATTTGTTAGTGGCGAGTTGTGGGCTTCCGATTTAAAGGGTCCTGGCTACCTGCTGCATCTATTGGCTATTCGAAACGTGGGCAAAATCAGAAAAGTCTATTAATTTGATAACTTATATAATTTTTATCTTTTATAACTAATAGGATATTCAGTGAATGCACCGAGCAAAACGTTTACCACCTTTTATACGTTCACCACCTGTAACTCGATCAAGACATTTAGCAAATATTGTCGCCGTTGATTTTTCTTTAGAATCGTCATCAAGTCGACCAAGTACTCCAATTCAAATTTCCGATAATCCATTCTTTGAACCCGACCTCACAATTGAGAACCCAGAGGATATTCAGGGACAATTCAGAGATCCTGAACCACTAATCTTTCCTCCGGAACCACCAATCATTCAAACAGAGATTGTCGAGGAACAAACCATTAAATCAGAATCCTCTAGTGATTCAGATTCAACAAATTCAACCATGGAGAATCTAGAACCTCTAAGTATGGAAGACCGAATGAGAGCTAAACGCACTGGCCAAGGTCATGCAATTACTCAACCAGGCATTAATGCGCCAGATTATGAAATCAAAGGACAAATCCTACACATGGTAACTAATCAATGCCAATTAAGTGGTGCGCCTAAGGAAGATCTAAACGAACATCTTCGTACCTTTAATAGGATCTGTACTTTATTTAAAATAAGAGAAGTGAAGGATGAACAGATCTATCTCATGTTATTTCCCTGGACTTTAAAAGGAGAAGCCAAAGATTGGTTAGAATCGTTACCTGAAGGGGCGATTGATACATGGGATGTCTTAGTTGAAAAATTTCTTAAACAATTCTTTCCGGCATCTAAAGCCGTAAGACTTCAAGGAGAAATTGTTACGTTCACACAAAAGCCAAATGAAACTCTATATGAGGCGTGGATAAGATTTTGAAAGTTATTGAGAGGATGTCCGCAACATGGTTTAGACACTTATCAAATAGTACAAATATTCTACAAGGATGCGACATCACTACACGAAAAGACATCGACATAGCAGTTGGTGGTTCCATTATGAAGAAAACCGCAACTGAAGCTTACAAAATTATTGATAACACTGCATCCCACTCACATGAGTGGCATCAAGAAAAAGATATCGCTAGATCATCTAAAGCGGCTAGAGCCGATTCTAGCCATGACTTCGATTCCATTTCCGCAAAGATAGATGCTGTCGAGAGACGAATGGAAAAGATGACTAAAGATATTCACTCAATACGAATTAGTTGTGAGCAGTGTGGAGGACCACATTTGACAAAAGATTGTCTCAGTATTGAACAAACAATGGAACAAAGAGAGAATGTTTCATACATGAACCAAAGGCCTGGAAATAATTATCAGAATAATTATCAACCGCCAAGACCAATTTACAATCAAAACCAGAATTATAACCGAAATGTTCCATACAACAACCAACAAGGTCCTAGCAATCAACAAGTATATAACAATACTTACAACCAGCAAAGACCTATTTTTCAAAATAAATCACCACAAACTGATGATAAAAAGCTAAATTTTGAAGATATGATGTCGAAGCTAGTTGAATCTCAAACTCAGTTTTTCACATCTCAGAAACAAACCGATGAACAAAATGCTCAAGCATTTAGAAATCAACAAGCTTCTATTCAAAATCTGAAACAAGAAGTAAGCAACCTAGCAAGGTTGATAGGCGAAAGAAAACCGGGAAGTCTACCTAGTGATACAAATGCTAACCCCCAGAATGAAACAGCTAAAGCTATTACCACAAGAAGTGGTACTACAATTAAACCACCTGAAATACCTGTAATTTCTGATAATTATATTCCTACTCTACAAGAACCACAACCTGATCAAGATAAGGAAACAGAACCAGTAGTTGAAAAGGTTAATGAAGATAACATAGTTAAGGTTAAACCTTATGTTAAACCATACCAACCACCACTTCCTTACCTGAGTAAAATGAGAAAAGAAAGACTTGAAGCCGAGCAATCCAAATTCTTGGATATGTTTAAACAAATAAATGTCAATCTTCCTTTCATTGATGTGATTTCAGAAATGCCTAGATATGCTAAATTTCAGAAAGATCTAATCACAAATAGAAAGAAAATGGAAGAACTCTCGGCTGTTACTATGAATGCTAATTGTTCTGCAGTACTGTTGAATAAGATACCAGAAAAACTATCAGATCCAGGAAGTTTCACAATTCCATGTTTTCTGGATAGTCTTAGTTCATTAGAAGCATTGGCAGACTTAGGTGCTAGTATAAATTTAATGCCGTATTCATTATACGCTAAACTAGACCTTGGAGAATTGAAACCAACACGAATAAGCATACAACTAGCTGATCGATCAGTAAAATATCCTAGAGGGATAATGGAGAACATGCTAGTTAAAGTTGGTACTTTAGTATTTCCAGTAGATTTTGTTATTCTGGACATGGAAGAAGATTCTCGAGTTCCTCTCATATTAGGAAGACCATTCTTAAACACAGCTAAAGCAATAATAGACGTGTTCGGTAAGAAACTGACCCTAAGTATAGAGGACGAGAGTGTTACCTTTTCTGTTGATAGAGCCATGCAACAACCGCAATCTGCAGATGATACATGTTATTATATTCAAACTATAGATTCACATGCAGAATTGTTAGAAGAATTTCCAGAATTACAAGGAACAGGAGAATGTTCTTTAGGAGAAGAAACTGAACCAATTGATGAAACTGAAATGTTAGCTACACTTATGGCTAATGGATATGAACCAACAACAGAAGAAATTCAAATGCTAAAAGAAGAAGACAAATATCGATATAAATCATCGATAGAAGAACCACCGACATTAGAATTAAAGCCACTTCCAAACCATTTGGAATATGCTTATTTACATGGTGAATCTGAATTACCTGTAATAATATCGTCTTCTCTTACTGAAAATGAAAAATCTCAACTCATTTCTATGCTAAAAGCTCATAAACCAGCTATTGCATGGAAGATTCATGATATTAAAGGAATAAGTCCTTCGTATTGCACACATAAAATCCTTATGGAAGAAGGTCATAAAACGTATGTGCAACGCCAACGAAGACTAAGTCCAAATATGCAAGATGTTGTTAAAAAGAAATTATTAAACTGCTAGATGCAGGATTAATTTATCCAATCTCTGATAGTCCATGGGTAAGACCAGTTCAACGTGTACCTAAGAAGGGTGGCATGACTGTCATCACAAATGAAAAAAATGAGCTTATTCCTACTAGGACTGTAACAGGATGGCATGTTTGTATTGATTATAGAAAATTAAATGACGCCACCAGAAAAGATCACTTTCCCTTACCTTTCATTAATCAAATGTTGGAAAGATTAGCCGGAAATAGTTACTATTGTTTTCTTGATGGTTTTTTCGTATATTTTCAAATTCCAATAGCACCCGAGGACCAAGAGAAAACCACGTTCACGTGCCCTTATGGTACTTTTGCTTACAAACGCATGCCATTTGGACTTTGCAACGCCCCTGCAACCTTTCAAAGGTGCATGATGGCGATTTTTCACGACATGATAGAAGAATGCATGGAAGTTTTCATGGATGACTTTTCAGTCTTCGGTGATACATTTGAAACATGTCTAGTTAATCTTGAACGAATGCTTATTAGATGCGAACAATCAAATCTAGTTCTTAATTGGGAAAAATTCCATTTCATGGTTACAGAAGGCATCGTTCTTGGTCATAAAATTTCAAAGGAAGAAATTGAAGTGGATAGGGCTAAAGTAGATGTAATTGCTAAACTTCCACATCCCACCAATGTTAGAGGAGTTAGGAGTTTTCTAGGGCATGCCGGTTTTTACCGACGTTTTATAAAAGATTTTTCTAAAATTGCCACTCCTATGAATAAACTCCTAGAAAAGGATGCTCCATTCATCTTTTCAGATGAATGCATCAAATCTTTTAATATTCTTAAGGAAAAACTCACTAATGCGCCGATCATGATAACTCCAAATTGGAATCTACCATTTGAACTTATGTGCGATGCAAGTGATTTTGCAATGGGAGCCGTTTTAGGACAAAGGATTGAAAAACGATTTCAATCTATTTATTATGCTAGTAAGACATTACAAGGAGCACAAACGAATTACACAACTACTGAAAAAGAACTCCTTGCTATTGTCTTTGCTTTTGACAAATTTTGTTCATATCTCGTTCTAGCAAAAACGGTGGTCAATGACGACCATTCTGCTCTTAGATACTTATTTTCGAAATAAGATGCTAAACCTCGATTAATCCGTTGGATCTTACTCTTACAAGAGTTCGATATTGAAATTCGAGACAAAAAGAGAGCAGAAAATCTAGCCGCTGATCATCTTTCTCGTCTTGAAAATCCCGAATTAGAAGTTCTAAATGAATCGGCCATACAAGATAACTTTCCTGATGAATATCTATTAAAGATAGATTATATTGAAATTCTATGGTTTGCAGACTATGCAAACTACTTAGTATGTGGATTCCTTGAAAAAGGGTTGTCGTACCAAAAACGAAAGAAATTTTTTAGTGATATAAAACACTATTTCTGGGAAGATCCACATTTGTTTAAAAGTTGTCTCGATGGAATAATACGCCGATGTGTATTCGGGGATGAAGCCAATCAAATCTTAAACCATTGTCACACAGGACCAACAGGAGGGCATTATGGGCCTCAGCTCACAGCAAGAAAAGTTTACGATGCTGGATTCTATTGGCCTACAATTTTCAAAGACGTACACCTTCTTTGCAGATCCTGTGATGCTTGTCAAAGGGCCAAAAAAATAAGTCAACGTGATGAAATGCCATAAAATGTCATTCAAGTATGTGAAGTATTTGACGTTTGGGGTGTTGACTTTATGGGTCCATTTCCAAAATCTCATAATAATCTCTACATTCTCGTTGCCATTGATTATGTATCTAAATGGGCAGAAGCACAAGCTCTCCCAACTAACAATGCACGAGTTGTAGTCAACTTTTTAAAACGTCTTTTTGCAAGGTTTGGAACACTGAAAGCTTTAATAAGTGATCGGGGTACTCATTTTTGTAATAATCAACTTGAGAAAGTTCTCAAAAGATATGGAGTAACTCATAAAATCTCAACCGCTTATCATCCACAAACAAGTGGACAAGTTAAAAATACCAACCGAGCTTTAAAACGTATTCTAGAGAAAATCGTAGGATCAAATCCGAAGGAATGGTCCATGAAATTGGAGGATGCACTCTGGGCTTTTAGAATAGCCTACAAAACTCCAATTGGAACCACACCTTTCAGACTCGTTTACGAAAAAGCATGTCATCTTCCAGTAGAAATTGAACATAAAGCATTTTGGGCTTTGAAGACATGTAATCTTGATTTACATGAAGCTGGACGTCTACGGTTAAGTCAATTAAACGAATTAGAAGAATTAAGACATGAAGCATATGAAAATTGGTTAATCTATAAGGAAAGAACGAAGAAATGGCATGATAAAAGAATCAGAAGTTCAAAAGAATTTAAGGAAGGAGACTGTGACAACCCGGAAATTTCCAACCAAATTTAAACTTTAATCTTTAAATGTTTCCGACACGATAAGCAATATTTGTTAAGTTAAATTTCAAGAATTTTAAACTATGTTCATACATTCATTCAACCTCGACCAAGTTCCAACGATTCATGAACCATTAAACGAATATGATTATATATGTATATGTGTATATATATTATAACTTGAAACGTAAACAAAATATTAGATTAAATACTTTATATGATTGTATCTGTTTCAAAATGTTTATCAATGGAATTAGAAGATAAGATCAAATGATTGAATTATCAGATATATTGAATTATGATTACAAGTCTCTGTTGAAAGGCCCACGTTGATTTGAGAAATCTTTCTATTTTAACAATATTCGAAAAATGGTAAAGTGATTTATAAATAAGAACAAATTGTTAATCATTGAGAACTAGACAAAGGATAGTGGAAGATTGAATCTCATAAAGACTCGATTGATCTATTTAGTTTCAAACGTACAAAAACATTTTCAGTTTAAAAAGAACTTTATTATTAAAACGTATATAACGTTTATAAATATCTAGAACCACTTTTGACAACTCATTACTTAACTAGTATGATAAAGATAACGATATTTATATTTTATTTTATTAAATATATATAATGATTTAAATTAATATTATATATATTTATACGCGTATTATACGTATTATGTAGTTTTATACTTTTACTATACTTAAACTTTACCTTTACTTTATTTTTACTTTACTTTAACTTTAATAATTCACTTTAATAATTCATACTTTAATAATTCACTTTAATAATTCATACTTTAATAATTCACTTTAATAAGTCATACTTTAATAATTCACTTTAATAATTCATACTTTAATAATTCACTTTAATAATTCATACTTTAATAATTCACTTTAATAATTCAAAAATCTATTATAAATAGAATTTAATAGGTTTCATTATTTCATAGAAACTTGAAAATATTTTTCTCTAAACTCTCTCAATCGATTTACATATATATATTTACTCCGTATTATTTCAAGATATTATTAGTATACATAAAATATTACGACGGAGTGCTGTCCGAGTGATTTCGAAATTGTTTTTCGAGTGGGATAGGATTAAGGAAATTATGGGTTATAGCTATGGAGGTGATTGAGTATGGTTCATGGGTATGCTCGTGAGGTCAATATAGTGTTTATCATTTCCGTTGCGTCTACGTACCTTTCCTGCAATATTGAATCTCAATATTGATACGTGAGTACTCATAATTTAACTTTTACATACTAATAGTGCATCCCTGACTAGTGCTCGAGTATTTAAGATTATGCATGCTTGTACTTTTGATATTGCCCTTAGACAGGTTAGGTTGAATCTTGAATTAGTTACACTTGCGGTTGAGATAAGGTATAAGATATGCATGTCCTTAGAAAGCTAGCGAAAAATTAAGAACTTTTCCTTTAGATATCGAATGGTTTCGATGAACGGATTAGAAGTTATAATCAATTGAATTTTCGATATTTTTATTAAAAATGATTATTATTATCGTCGTTCTAGTTTTATCTTATTATTATCATTATTATTATCTTTATCAATAAAAGGGATTTATCATTAAAAATTGTTATTTTTTTTATTACTATCGTTATTATCGTTAAAGTTATAATTAGTATTATTATTATTATCCAATTATTATTATTGGTATTATTATTATTATTATTATTATCATTATTAATATATATATCATTATTTAAAAATAGTTATTGTTATTGTTATTATTATTATTACTATATTATCATTAAGATAATTATTAGTATTATCGTTAATAATGTTATAGTAACTATCATTATTAATATTAGTGTAATTAAAACAAATATTTGTAACACCTAATTATTTTGATTACTATTATTATCATTATTATGAACACGATATAAAAGACGATTAAAAGCTATTAAACGAAACGATTAGGAAATAATGGGTAAGAGTTTCATGATGAAATTAAAATATTATAAGATATTGATTTAGATAAAATTATCGTTCTTATTATTTTTATCATTACTATTATTATTAAAAGTATCGTTAGTATTAAAACTATCATTTTAACAAAAATTATCATTTTAATAGAAATGTCATTGTTACTATAAAATATCATTATTATTATTATTTTAAATAGAATTATTATTTTAAAGATAATATTAAAAATTATCGTAAATATTAAAGTTATCATAATTAGAATTATCGTTTTATCATAATATCATCTTAGTAATTATAAATATTGATATTTTTATAATAATAATTATTATTACAAAATAATACAACTTTTACTTACTATCATTATAGATATTATTTTATCAAATAAATATGTGATACAAACATATTTTACTACGTGTAATAACTTACTTTAATAATACCTATCATATTATCTTTATGATATTAAATGAACCTTATAAATTTTATTACTTAAATATATAAAAAAGTATATTTTATTATATAAATTTAATATAAAATTTTATTTATTAATAAATAAATTATATTATTTACTCTAATAAATCTTTTAAAAATATTTAAAAATATAAAACGACGATATTTAAACTATATATTAATCATGTATAGATTTTTGGAAATTATTTTGAGTCAACTTTACTTTTGTTGACTTTTGCATATTAGTCTCGAGCATTAGGATTGTGGTACACTATGACTTGACCTAATTTGTTAGACAAATATTGACCAACACATAAATATATATAATTAATTTAGGTTCGTGAATCCGAGGCCAACCTTGCACTTGTTAAAGACGTTATATGTATTTTTACTACGAAATACAGTATGGTGAGTTTCATTTGCCTTTTTACCCGTTATATTTTTGGGACTGAGAATACATGCGCTTTTATAAATGTTTGACGAAATAGACACAAGTAATTGAAACTACATTCTATGGTTGAATTATCGAAATCGAATATGCCCCTTTTTATTAAAGTCTGGTAATCTATGAATTAGGGAACAGACACCCTAATTGACGCGAATCCTAAAGATAGATCTATTGGGCCTAACAAACCCCATCCAAAGTACCGGATACTTTAGTACTTCGAAATTTATATCATGTCCGAAGGAGGATCCCGGAATGATAGGGAATATTCTTATATGTATCTAGTTAATGTCGGTTACCAGGTGTTCACCATATGAATGATTATTTTTGTCTCTATGCATGGGACGTATATTTATGAGAACTGGAAATGATATTCTTGTGGTCTATTAAAATGATGGAAATAAATGATTATGAGAAACTAATGAACTCACCAACCTTTTGGTTGACACTTTAAAGCATGTTTATTCTCAGGTGTTAAAGAAATCTTCCGCTGTGCATTTGCTCATTTTAAAAATATTACTTGGAGTCTTTCATAACATATTTCGAAGAACGTTGCATTCGAGTCATTGAGTTCATCAAAGATTATTATTAAATCAATTTATAGTTGGATAGTGGATATTATGAAATGGTATGCATGCCTGTCAATTTTCGATGTAAAGAAAGATTGTCTTTTAAAAACGAATGCAATGTTTGTAAAATGTATCATATAGAGGTCAAATACCTCGCAATGTAATCAACTATTGTGAATCGTTTATAATGTATATGAACGGGTCCTTTCAGTTGGTATCAGAGCGGTGGTCTTAGCGAACCAGGTCTGCATTAGTGTGTCTAACTGATAAGTCGATAGGATGCATTAGTGAGTCTGGACTTCGACCGTGTCTGCATGTCAAATGTTTTGCTTATCATTTTGTGTCAAAAATTAACTACTTATCATCCTCAGGAAATTACCTGCTTATCATTTTTAGTCTAAGACAAGTCTTGCTGCATTGATGGCATGAATAGTGTATAGATAAAAATTCATATCTTAGCATATCTGCTAAATCATATCTTATCGTATCTGTTACTTTAAAATTTGCCTGACATGTCCCGCAAAGTCCTCCGTAATCTACGAAATCTTTTGATCTATATATATATATATATATATATATATATATATATATATATATATATATATATATATATATATATATATATATATATGTATATATATATATTCTATGTAATTAGAATACCATTCGATAGCCGGAAAATCATTTCATATCGAAAAACCCTTTATTCAATCGTACGAAATGGAATTCGTCATTAGTTCAAGTTCCTCAGATTATGAAATGGAATCCCACTCAAGCTCCGAAAGTAGTGTGACCGAAATGGATCAACCAATCAGTCATCACCTATTCTGGATAAATTGGGGATGGGTTCGTAGCCTCCTCAATCATTGGAGACAAGAAGAAGGTGATCCCTTCCATCCACCACATTGTCCTCTTGACGAAGAACCTGAAGCACTTACTGGCGAACTTGTCCGAAACACTATTTTCTCTCTCATTTCCAGAGTATCTCGTCATGATTATATACTACATCAAATTCTAGATTTTATTTATCCGCTTATCCGAACCGACAATCATCCCGGTGTAATAGAAGAAGTCAACGAGCTTCGCGCTCGGGTAGTGGCTTTGGAGAATATGGTGCAAAGGTTAAAAACACCAGCAGCAGCACCAGCAGCATAATCAGTACCACCAACATCAACGTCAACAGTACCATTACCACCCCCAACCACAATCGCGTCGTAAACCTCAACTTCACAATCTATCCCACGAGTATCAAGGTCAGACGTCCTATAAATAACATGGAAGACCAACAACAACAAACGATGAAGTATTAATTCATGACTTCATCGGAGAAATATTTTACGGTGATTATGTAATCTCTAAAATTTTAGAGATTACTTATTCTAGATCTAACCATAAATCAGATGAGTGGACCGAAATGATAAAAGAAATCCTGACCAGAATGGTGCACGATTTACAAACTAGACTTGTTTTACCAACAGCATCAACAGTACCGCCAGCATCACCAGCATCGTCAGTGTTGTCAGCATCAGCATTAGCAGCACCTATAACCTCACAAGCTCCGTCAGTTCAAGAATCACCGCGGACATCATTATGAATCAACAACGAGTATATTGTATCAACGAGTTATGAAGAATTAACTCATTTCCACTGAAGGATTTATATGTATATCTTATATATAAATCTTTAAACCATAATAAATCTTTCCGTACTAAGCTATTATGTGTGAATCTTAACTACTCGGTTAATTCATATTACTAATATGCAATAATGCACGTCCTTCGTCCGCAACTTAACTATCGTTAACTACAACCTCTGTCTCAATTCAATAAATTCCAATTCATAATAAATCAAGTGTATTATTCAAATATATGTTGATTTTACACTTTCGTCATCAATGTACTCGAAACTTTTCAGATAACATCATTCGTACTTTGCGAAGTTCACAAGAATTTAATGAAAACCAACATCATGCCCCAACAAATAACGAAGTATTGATTCATAATTTCAATATTATTGAAGTAATACTTATGTAATCTCTAAAGCCTTTAAGGGATTATTCAATTCTAGTTTCAACCGTAAATTAAATGAGTTTAATTTAATATTAACTCATTAAATCGATATTACATCTGAAGAAAATATACATATATATATATATTTATATATTTTCAAAAAGACTGTAATAAAAATTCTTTTGTACAAAATATTAATTGTGAAATATTTTTTTTAACGGGTAGGTAATACCCGAGAGATATATAAATTCACAATTAATATGTTACATTCTTAAAATCTGATTCAGCAATCATCAACTATACTCACTATTTTCTCAAACAATATATATTCTTTTATAGAAATCAAAACAACCATACTCATTCAAAATTTAATTGCATATTCTGATTTTGAAATCTCAGAATTCAACTCGAGATATGACCGAAATCATCACTCTTAAATCCTTACATCTTTCACAAGCTATACTTTGACTTCAAAACTGTGTTAGAACATCATATGTATATTAACGATTACAATCTATGTTCAAAACCCTTCAAAATTCCTGAAGACACTTCAAATAATAAACAATCGAGATGATGATCCAACCACATATTAACCACAGTCTTGCATCTGAAAATCTCTCGAAACCAGAGTCATAATTTAACACGTATCCGTGTCAGACCCTTTGGCATTTATTAGCAAAAATAACTTTGCGATTCCTTTTCAAATTAGTCAGTTTTGTCACAGCTTTAGCAAGTCAACTTCAACTTTTCAGTTGAAACAGTCTTATTATAACCTTGATATAGACGTCGCCCTTTCGTCATCGTTACCGGAGAACCTTTTATGTCTCACCACATTAAAAATAAACTTACCAACAACTTCACTGATCTTTGACTTTCCGAAAAGTCATTATATTTATCGAAACCCCATCATTTACTCATCCGCATCTTGTAACAAGAATTGTCATGCCAATTACTGGGAATCAGCAATTAGTATTTTGAAATCTTGCAGCATGTCTCTGCCAACAGTTATAGGTGTATATATAATGTCTATCTCCTAGACTTATATACTTTGAATGTGAAGTTTCTGAAAAACACCCTAAACTGCGAACTAGTTCTCAGAAGTTTGGAAAATGCTGATGAAGCAGCAAAAACTGTAAACGACCTTAACAGTCAAAAGTTTGATAATAAAGGATAGTGTGTTGGAAAAGCTTAGAAAAAGAGAAGGTTTGGAACTGAAAAACGGATTAAGCAAACCATGAAGGAGGCTATGGACAAATCACAAAGACTAAACCTGCCTTCAAAGAATCCAAATGATTCAGTGTCTGCTGAAATTATTATCAAATACCTTACTCCTGACTCTAAACCCTTGTGAATAATATTCTTCATCATCCTCTGATCTTAGATATTCTAAAATATCATCATATCTTTCATTATAAATATCCTCCATATTTCTGAAGATATTTTCTTAATTTTTCTTATTTGAAATTATTTACCTCTTCGCGCTATCTGTATTACATCATAAAAGAAACTATTTTAGTTTCTAAATTCTGAAACATTCAAGTTTAAAATAGAAATATTTTGAAGTAGTGTTGGAAACTGAAGCATGAATTAGTATAATATAATGACACTTGATCAACGTGATTATATTACAGTAAGTCATGCTGAGTTTCTAAATGGAACGTGATGATTCACAGATCATAACATCATCATGTGCCATGTTATATGACTCTTGTATTCTATTTAACCTCTAAAATATCAAGAAAATATTTTTTGATGATTCGTCCTTTTCCAAGGTATTCTAGTAATTTGACAAGTCAAGATCGTGCCATCACAATTTCCTTCCTAGAACATTAACAATGTTCATTTCGAAATTCATATCTGTGAATTCTGGACCATTACAAGCGGTGCTTAATCGCAAGAAGAAGAAACGAAAGGACAAAACTCCGAAATAGAAATTGGGGTATAAATTGCAGCAAATAAAAGAGAGCATTAATTGTGAATGATAATGATTATAGAAGACAGAAGCAGAGACTTTGAAATATAAGGGAACATATAAATCCCAACGATAAACCATAAATTATAAACCATATATATCGATGCATATAGCAATATAAAGACACGGGAGAACTAGAAACACTATAAACCCAAGAGTATAGTAGAAGTAAATAGATTCTTCCGGCGGTAGATGAAAAAGAAGAATGACCGATATGAAAGTTAGAAGTATATCGAGAATCAGAACTGGATGGATCATATTGATGAATACTTTAAAATATGAGTTTAGGGGGAAAGAATAGAAGGTGATGAAACATGACTAGGAACTTAGAAATCAACAGATTTAACTCACACAATGGCGGAATAAGTGAATCAAATCCTCTAGTGAATAAGTTAAGTTTTTTTTGATTAATTTAGTCAAATCACAGCTAAATCAAGTGTGATTAGATCAACACCTAGAGCTATTATTCACCACCTGGGTGATTTGGACTGAGAGAGAATCGGAGGAGCTCACTAGATCTGAGTATGTGTAACAAATGAGAGGCTTAACCTAAAATGAAGAACATAAGACTTTATATACCCCTGCTGTTGACTCACCCATACGATTCATTCATCACACGTATGAGTTGGCTTCATCAGCCGTACGGGTGATCACTCACTCGTGTCTTCTTATTTAGGTCGTAATTGTGACTTAGCTCAGCATCAACCATGCGTATGAGCCTGTCAGCTGTACTAGTGAGGCTTCACTCGTATGTCTAACTAAGTCTAACATAGTCAAACATCTAAATCTCGTTCCTGCAGTTCCTGTAACCACATACAAACACGGATAGTATAATAACGAACAATCATGGTGGCCTGTAAAGTGTTGTACCTGCAATGGATGTGGGTAGATGTCTAGGGACTTGCATAAAATGCATCAACAGAAGGTGTGAGTTGTAAGGAAACGAAGGAGGTGAATTTATAAGAAAATCTCCGACAGAACAATTAAAATGGACGATCGCATTTAAAGCGGATCCTAATTCCCTTGATTACCGGAGAGTCAAATCTTATTAAGAAGATTTTCTTCAAATCCCTTGAAATCTGGGAATCAATCATATCTACGTCAAATGATAAGATGAATCTACACTTACTCATTTCACTCTTCTATGTTAGCTTCATTCGTACTCTTCATATAAATGGATTGTTTATCCAAATTATTCGCTGATAATAAAACTCTAATTTTCAGCCCGTATGCATCATGAAAACATACTTATTATCATTCACGACCTTTCCACTCAAATTTCGGGACGAAATTTCTTTAACGGGTAGGTACTGTGACAACCCGGAAATTTCCAACCAAATTTAAACTTTAATCTTTATATGTTTCTGACACGATAAGCAATATTTGTTAAGTTAAATTTCAAGAATTTTAAACTATGTTCATACATTCATTCAACCTCGACCAAGTTCCAACGATTCATGAACCATTAAACGAATATGATTATATATGTATATGTGTATCTATATTATAACTTGAAACGTAAACAAAATATTAGATTAAATACTTTATATGATTGTATCTGTTTCAAAATGTTTATCAATGGAATTAGAAGATAAGATCAAATGATTGAATTATCAGATATATTGAATTATGATTACAAGTCTCTGTTGAAAGGCCCACGTTGATTTGAGAAATCTTTCTATTTTAACAATATTCGGAAAATGGTAAAGTGATTTATAAATAAGAACAAATTGTTAATCATTGAGAACTAGACAAAGGATAGTGGAAGATTGAATCTCATAAAGACTCGATTGATCTATTTAGTTTCAAACGTACAAAAACGTTTTCAGTTTAAAAAGAACTTTATTATTAAAACGTATATAACTTTTATAAATATCTAGAACCACTTTTGACAACTCATTACTTAACTAGTATGATAAAGATAACGATATTTATATTTTATTTTATTAAATATATATAATGATTTAAATTAATATTATATATATTTATACGCGTATTATACGTATTATATAGTTTTATACTTTTACTATACTTAAACTTTACCTTTACTTTATTTTTACTTTACTTTAACTTTAATAATTCACTTTAATAATTCATACTTTAATAATTCACTTTAATAATTCATACTTTAATAATTCACTTTAATAATTCATACTTTAATAATTCACTTTAATAATTCATACTTTAATAATTCACTTTAATAATTCATACTTTAATAATTCACTTTAATAATTCAAAAATCTATTATAAATAGAATTCAATAGGTTTCATTATTTCATAGAAACTTGAAAATATTTTTCTCTAAACTCTCTCAATCGATTTACATATATATATTTACTCCGTATTATTTCAAGATATTATTAGTATACATACAATATTACGACGGAGTGCTGTCCGAGTGATTTCGAAATTGTTTTTCGAGTGGGATAGGATTAAGGAAATTATGGGTTATAGCTATGGAGGTGATTGAGTATGGTTCATGGGTATGCTCGTGAGGTCAATATAGTGTTTATCATTTCCGTTGCGTCTACGTACCTTTCCTGCAATATTGAATCTCAATATTGATACGTGAGTACTCATAATTTAACTTTTACATACTAATAGTGTATCCCTGACTAGTGCTCGAGTATTTAGGATTATGCATGCTTGTACTTTTGATATTGCCCTTAGACAGGTTAGGTTGAATCTTGAATTAGTTACACTTGTGGTTGAGATAAGGTATAAGATATGCATGTCCTTAGAAAGCTAGCGAAAAATTAAGAACTTTTCCTTTAGATATCGAATGGTTTCGATGAACGGATTAGAAGTTATAATCAATTGAATTTTCGATATTTTTATTAAAAATGATTATTATTATCGTCGTTCTAGTTTTATCTTATTATTATCATTATTATTATCTTTATCAATAAAAGGGATTTATCATTAAAAATTGTTATTTTTTTTATTACTATCGTTATTATCGTTAAAGTTATAATTAGTATTATTATATTATTATTATCCAATTATTATTATTATTATTATTGGTATTATTATTATTATCATTATTAATATATATATCATTATTTAAAAATAGTTATTGTTATTGTTATTATTATTATTACTATATTATCATTAAGATAATTGTTAGTATTATCGTTAATAATGTTATAGTAACTATCATTATTAATATTAGTGTAATTAAAACAAATATTTGTAACACCTAATTATTTTGATTACTATTATTATCATTATTATGAACACGATATAAAAGACGATTAAAAGCTATTAAAAGAAACGATTAGGAAATAATGGGTAAGAGTTTCATGATGAAATTAAAATATTATAAGATATTGATTTAGATAAAATTATCGTTCTTATTATTTTTATCATTACTATTATTATTAAAAGTATCGTTAGTATTAAAACTATCATTTTAACAAAAATTATCATTTTAATAGAAATGTCATTGTTACTATAAAATATCATTATTATTATTATTTTAAATAGAATTATTATTTTAAAGATAATATTAAAAATTATCGTAAATATTAAAGTTATCATAATTAGAATTATCGTTTTATCATAATATCATCTTAGTAATTATAAATATTGATATTTTTATAATAATAATTATTATTACAAAATAATACAACTTTTACTTACTATCATTATAGATATTATTTTATCAAATAAATATGTGATACAAACATATTTTACTACGTGTAATAACTTACTTTAATAATACCTATCATATTATCTTTATGATATTAAATGAACCCTATAAATTTTATTACTTAAATATATATAAAAGTATATTTTATTATATAAATTTAATATAAAATTTTATTTATTAATAAATAAATTATATTATTTACTCTAATAAATCTTTTAAAAATATTTAAAAATATAAAACGACGATATTTAAACTATATATTAATCATGTATAGATTTTTGGAAATTATTTTGAGTCAACTTTACTTTTGTTGACTTTTGCATATTAGTCTCGAGCATTAGGATTGTGGTACACTATGACTTGACCTAATTTGTTAGACAAATATTGACCAACACATAAATATATATAATTAATTTAGGTTCGTGAATCCGAGGCCAACCTTGCACTTGTTCAATGACGTTATATGTATTTTTACTACGAAATACAGTATGGTGAGTTTCATTTGCCTTTTTACCCTTTATATTATTGGGACTGAGAATACATGCGCTTTTATAAATGTTTGACGAAATAGACACAAGTACTTGAAACTACATTCTATGGTTGAATTATCGAAATCGAATATGCCCCTTTTTATTAAAGTCTGGTAATCTAAGAATTAGGGAACAGACACCCTAATTGACGCGAATCCTAAAGATAGATCTATTGGGCCTAACAAACCCCATCCAAAGTACCGGATGCTTTAGTACTTCGAAATTTATATCATGTCCGAAGGAGGATCCCGGAATGATAGGGGATATTCTTATATGTATCTAGTTAATGTCAGTTACCAGGTGGTCACCATATGAATGATTATTTTTGTCTCTATGCATGGGACGTATATTTATGAGAACTGGAAATGAAATTCTTGTGGTCTATTAAAATAATGGAAATAAATGATTATGATAAACTAATGAACTCACCAACCTTTTGGTTGACACTTTAAAGCATGTTTATTCTCAGGTGTTAAAGAAATCTTCCGCTGTGCATTTGCTCATTTTAAAGATATTACTTGGAGTCTTTCATAGCATATTTCGAAGAACGTTGCATTCGAGTCATTGAGTTCATCAAAGATTATTATTAAATCAATTTATAGTTGAATAGTGGATATTATGAAATGGTATGCATGCCTGTCAATTTTCGATGTAAAGAAAGATTGTCTTTTAAAAACGAATGCAATGTTTGTAAAATGTATCATATAGAGGTCAAATACCTCGCAATGTAATCAACTATTGTGAATCGTTTATAATGTATATGAACGGGTCCTTTCAGAGACAGAGTTCTTCTTTTCAATTCACGATTCAAGCTATTTCCTGGGAAATTGAAATCAAGATGGTCTGGACCATTCATAGTCAAAAGAGTTTTCCCATACAGAACGGTAGAATTAATAAATTCAAATGGAATTGAATTTAAGGTTAATGGTCACAGAGTTAAACATTACATAGATAATCCAATGGAAGTTGAAGACGAAGTTAATCACAATTTCGACACCACAGCTAACTAAGTGTGAGAAGTTTTGAATATTTTTAGGGTAATATATATTTTTGTTAGAGTTAGATATTTTGTTTTCGTGTAGTTCTCGAGAATGGAATCCGAATGGTCTTTCCCTAGCAGACCCTAAAGAACTAGTCTTCTCTCCCCATTCTGAATTTTATTTTTAGGTTTTACGAGATGAAGAATTCTTTTGATCTGAACCATGGTCTAATGCTACACGCTTTGATTACTAAACGTAATAATGACACACTCCCGAGTGACCTGGTGTCAGTAATAAGAGGCAAAATGGACAGAGTAAGAAAAGAACTTAGGAAAGATCACCATAAGATATATTTTGGTAAAGGAAAATCAAAATCCGCAACAAAAAGAAGAGCACGACACCTTGAAAGATGTTATAAATGCGAAAAATAGTCACACGAAGGTAAATGTTCGAATAATCAAAATATTCAAACACCGAATTTGTTACTCTATACAGAGAAGGACCGTTTATATGTTTAGAAGAAAATACATTGAAGATTCGAGGTTATGCTTATGTAGCTATGGAGAACCAAATCACACGACTCTCTTATGAGTCGGCTAAAGCAGGTCTCTGAGAATTCTATCTCATAGGTAAGTATGTACAGTTTTTATTTTTATTTTTATTGCTTTTAACCTTTTGATAATAAATGCTGAATCGTTCGCTATAAAGTATTAAATTGGTATTCAATAAAATTAGGTATGCGTAACCGAAATTATTGATATCATACAAAAATTTATTACATCACTGCGAAATTTACCGTTTATTCTTAAGGTATAAATATCTTTAATCAATCAACCCAAAATATTTCAGAAATTCGTCAGGAGTAAAACTAGGTTATGGAACCGAAATTACTTTACCGAAAAGAGGGGCGTATATTTTTGATAATATTTGATTGATTAAAGTGGGATAAAAGACCAAAAAGATTTTTAATTTTTACCTTGTTTTTAAAATAAATATATAAATATTAAACTGATATTGTAATTTTTTTTAAATCAATATATTTAAGTTTTTAAGTATTTTTAAAAATTAATATTTTTAAATATAAGTTTGTAAATTTAATATATATAGATATTAATTTGAATTTTTAATTTTATGCATTTTAAATATAAATTTGGTATGAATTTTTAATTTTAATAATATGAATTTTTAATTTTATGCATTTTAAATATAAATTTGGTGTGAATTTTTAATTTTAATAATATTAATTTTTAATTTTAATAATATTAATTTTTAATTTTATGCATTTTAAATTTAAGTTTGGCTTGAATTTAAAAACAAAAATTTACTTTATTTAACTAAGTTAAAAATATGATTTTTAAAATTCGTCGTGAGTTGAAAACTAGGTCGTTGAACCGAAATTGCTTTACCCGAGGACGGGACGAGAACTTTTATTATCATTATTTTTAATCTTATTGAATTAAAGTATGCCAAAAACATTAAAAAACCCAAAAATCTTTACTTTTAAAACCGCGCTTAAAAATGACAAATTTTAAAATTTTGTCGAGGGACGGACTAGGACAACGATCCGAAACGACCTCGTCCTAAATAAAAAGGAAAACAAAATTTTAAATTTAATTTAATTATATGTTTTATTAGTAAACCTTTTTTAAAAAAAAAAATTCCTAGACCCCATGCGATCGCATGGGGTTTACACTTCAAATCCATGCGATCGCATGGAGTAAAAATACTGGCAGATCATAAAGACAGACGAGTTCTGTCTTCAACACAAAACACACACACATACCCGAAAATTCTTCCAAACACACTCAAAAATTCGCAATTTTTCACCATAATTCGTCAAATTTCTCGCTCTAATCATGAAATTGTTCAGAAGCTTTTCAAAGAAGGTAAAGATTTCACCCATAAACCTCTTTAAATTTGATTTTTAGTGTTCTTGAGCTATAATTTACCTAATTTGATTTTGTTAATTTCTAGTGTAATTAGAGTTTAATTGTTAGTATATTATGCATGTATAACCTAGATTGATGCTATTTAACATGATTTGAAGCCAAAAACTTCAAAATTTTTAGGAATCTAGGGTTTGTGTTCTTGAGCAATTTGGGGCTTTTTGATATAAACAGGTTATGGCCGATTTATGTCATGAATTATTGCTAAATTAAGTAGTGTAACATATTTAGGTAGCTAAATGATCCAAACTTTGATCCTAAACATGATTTTTGAGAATTAAAGTGGACTTTTTAGGTCTAAAATTCATGAACTTTATTAAATTGATGTAAATGCCATTTGAAACTTGTTTAATTGCTAGTAATGATTATTTTGACATGTTATTTGTGTTGAATGCTTATGAACTTTGTAAACATTTTCATATATGCTTATTTGAAAAAGTGTAGAATTGTTAAAATTGTGAAAATGTGTATAAGTTTAATTTTGATTGAACATGTTATTGTAATTATTTCAAGTTGTTATTTTGCTAACACTAATGCATATTTGGATGCACAAATTTTGTGTTTAATGTGTTTTGCAGAGATTTACCGATACTGATGGTGCAACATCATCATCTAGGCAACCTGCTCCAGAACCTGAGCCAGAAATGCAATATGAGCCACAATACGAACCGGAGCAACAACAAGAATAACAACAACAACCTGATCAACACGTACCATATTATGATCTGCAAATAGAATATGTTAATCCCTACGTAATTTTTCCGATTCATATGATAGTAGAACACCCAACGATTCATGAAGCACAGTTGCATCCCAATTTGAGATTTGATCGAAGCTGGAGAGATTACCCAACATATCAAAGTAACAAATTCAAACTGGTAACGAAAAATGTAGAAGTACCGAGGGTAATCGATTGGGAACCTTTAGAAAGGGTCCAACTAGTTAACTCAGTTAGACTGCATCTGATCCAAAGGTATGGCAACTCTTCTTTTCCCGATTGGGAACGTTTATTCACCATTCGTAGGCCTGTATATAAAGAATGGTGTGTTGAGCTTATGAGTACTATAGCGTTAAATGCGAATGTAGATAGGTTAGATGATAGAAGTTTTCTTAGATTTATACTTGGCCGTAGGATGTATAGGATGTCCATGCTGGACATGGCCAGGGCTTTACAGATTTACACTCCTGGTGAATTACTACTACCTGATTGTATGAATTTGATTTATCATGGTGAAAGGGTAGATAGGAATTTTGACGCGAACGCCGTCTGGAGGTGTATGTCAAATTATAATGTTTTTACACTGGGAGGAAGACACTCCTATTTAGATATTAACAAAGCGGAGCTACGTATTATACATAGATTTTTAGCTAATTCGATTACACAAAGAGGTAAAAACAAAGAGAAGATAGCCTTACATGACTTATTTTACCTAAAGTGTATTCGAAACAATAGAAGCTTTGTTAATATCCCCTACTGTGTCGGTTTTTATCTGTCCAAAATGGTGGCAGGAATACAGGACGGGGGAATAATAGGAGGAGGTATTTTTGTTACTCTCATTGGAGAGTATTTGGGTGTAGATAGGGATCAAGGGGGTCAATTGATGGTGTGTAGGGAATAGGTTGAGCCTTTAGGATTGAAGGTCTATCAGGGTGCTAAGGTATTAAAGAGCAGACGCAATCAGGCAGTACCATATGATGGTAATCATTCACAGGTAGAGAGAGGTTCAGATGAGGAAATGGAGGAAGCGGATGACATTAGGGATGTCGTTAGGGAGGATATGACTGACGTCTACCAGCATATAGATGAGGTAGAAATGACAAACGAGGCTAGATTTAGTCGGTTAGAGCAGTGGCAAGCCCGTAATGGGTACGAGCATTTTAGGCAACGACAGCATGATAGATGGCACTATCATCAGTATCAGATCATGAGCCGGCTATCACCTCAGGTACCAAATAACTACGTACTGACCCGACCCCCTTACTATCCTCCACACCAGCCCGATATGAGACCACCATTTACTCTCTACGACCCTAACCAGGCCTACCAGTACACCTATCACCAACCATGGAACCTGACCGACGACATGAACTGGAACCCCAATCCAGATTGATATAGTTCCCGTTGGTGATTTCTATGATTTTTATCTTTTTATTATTTCTATTTATTTATGTTTAAACATATAATATTGTGATACTTTTATTGTAATGTTTAATATTTTTATTATGTTGTACTAATATTTCATATTTGATTTGAAAGTGGGATGTTAAGTCCCATTTCAAATTACCATGCATGTTATTATTTGTATGTATGTATATTGTCAATTGTACATAACAGGGTAAAACAACGCATTTTCCAAGACTGGCATTAAGTTCAGCAAAAGCTACTAATTTTGACGATAAAACAAAAAACAAATGTGATGTAACAACAAGACGGAATGAACAAATGATGAGCACCATTTATCATTCAACAAATAAACGCCAATATGTTTGGAAACTTTGGTAAAATTTAATCATTTTTCTACGCTAATCACCCTCAATAATTTAAATTGTTACTGATTTCTTACAAATGAGGGCATTGCAAGATCTTAAGTGTGGGAAGGGGTTAAATTCTTTCGAATTTTTAAAATTTTAACTTATACACTTGGTTACCATTAAAAATACTAGTAACGCAGTAGTTGTATTAGAATCTAGTGCTCTCTGATAATAAAGAACAGCCCTAGTCTTATATACTGACTACCCAATTCTAGTAAAATTTTTCAAAATTTTCAAATAAATGAATTCAAAATCATGTTTATACATATTTATGAATGATAAAACTAGGTGTTAACACCGAAATTATTGTTACCTCGGAAAGGACATAAATTGAGAAACAACCCAAAATGTTAGAATTCATTTAAAATAGAATAGAGGATAATAAAAAGCCAAAGAAAGGAAAATAAAGGCCAAGTGTGGGAAAATTTACCAAGTTATTTTGAACATATATCCCATATTTTTGTAACAAATAATTGAAGATACTTTTGGTTTAGATTAAACTAATCAGTTTTACCCGATTTACTGTAATATATTTGAAAGGAAGATGGATCTACACGATGAATCAATTCCATCATTAAAAGGAAGTAAAGTCTTCCGAAAAAGAAACGCGCTTCTTGATTTAGGTCAGGAAGTTGTCATCCAGACCAGTTATAGAGTCTACGAAAAACCTTGAAAAGTTTTCTCGAAAATCAGCTGGAAATCCACGGACCTCAGCATCAAATAGGGTCGCCAAGTGGTCAGACTTATCCTAACCATGAGAGGATCTGTCTCGTACAATGGGGGGGCACCGTGCAAATTAGCTTATAAGACTAATGAATCAGATCCCCAGAAAGGATAATCTCCTAAAAGAACAAAAATCAGCTTTTAAGACTGATATTACTCAATCCTTGAGATTGACTTTTAAAGATTGAGAATTCAAACTCATGGAATTCTATGATATCTAAACTCGAGCTTGAACGAGAAAATATTTTGATCAAAATTACAAACCGATTTGTTTTCTGAAAACCCATTTTCAATGCGTTTATTACCATTGAATGTAAAATCCTAGGAATTCTCTTGGAATTCATTAGGTCACCTGAACCAAATCGGGTGTCAACCGTAAGAACGGTGGTTGCATAGCATGGTCAAAGACAGGACCTTTCCAGACCAAAAACTATAGGATGAGCTTTACTATTGCTCCTACAAAGGATAGTAATTGCATCCGACACGTTTTAGACCATGAACATCTGCATGTCACGGGACATTGCCTTAACAGTTGCTTATTCAACGCTTTCATTTACAACAGGACGGTAGTTTACCGAAAGGTAATATACGGAGCAAGTATACTGGACGTGTTGCTTTCCCAATACAAGATTAGCAAGTGGGTGACACAAAACCGCAAGTTTTGAGCTAAAATTTTCAAATCTGAAACCCACCAAACCCACAAAAACAATTTGCAAACAACGATGAAGGGTTATTCCGGAAAACTTATCTAGGGTAAAAGCTAGATATAATTTTAAAAGATCAAATGTTTTCATAAAGATCCAATTTCCTTAAGATCTAAATTTTCATAGTCATGTGGGACTGTAAACTACAACGTTACTATCATTGTTTATACCGCCAAATCGAAATCACTGATGTACAAAGTGTGACGAATAAAGAAGTGATTCTAGTATTTTTATTTCAAGACAATATTGCTTGAGGACAAGCAACGCACAAGTGTGGAAATATTTGATAATGCTAAAAACGAACATTAATTTCATAGCATTATCCCTCAAGAAAGACAAGCTTTTAGTTGCAATTGTTCTATTTACAAGTGATATTCGTTTAAATAATAAAAGGTGAAGATAAAAGACAGATTCGACGAATTAAAGATGCAAACAACCAAAAAGCTCAAAAGTACAAAGTACAATCAAAGTGGTTCAAATTATTGATGAAAAACATCTAAAAGTTACAAGAGTACGAGCCGCAAAACGCAAAATACAAGATATTAAATTGTACGTAAGGATGTTCGAAAATCCGGAACCGGGACCAGAGTCAACTTTCAACGCTCGACGCAACGGACTAAAAATTACAAGTCAACTATGCACATGAATATAATATATTATATAATTAATTCTTAAAATTATATATATATATATATATATATATATATATATATATATATATATATATATATATATATATATATATATATATATATATATATATATATATATATATAAAACGTTGGCAAACAAGAAAACAAATCTTTGTGAGCTGGAAAAGTAGGCCAAGCGATCGCATGGCCTGGAAGTGCAAAATCCATGCGATCGCATGGCAGCAGATACCTGGCCGCATCTATAAATTTCAGCATTTTCGGACGAATGTAACACATCTTTATCTATCCTCTCTATCTCACAACGTAATTATATATATATATATATATATATATATATATATATATATATATATATATATATTAATTTTAATTTTAATTTTAATTTAATAATAATAAGGGTATGTTAGCGAATGTTGTAAGGGTATAAGTCGAAATTCTGTCCGTGTAACGCTACACTATTATTAATCATTGTAAGTTATGTTCAACCTTTTTAAATTAATATCTCGTAGCTAAGTTATTATTATGCTTATTTAAGCCGAAGTAATCGTGATGTTGGGCTAAATATTAAAGACGGGGTAATCGGGCTTTGTACCATAATTGGGGTTTGGACAAAAGAACGACACTTGTAGAAATTAGACTATGGGCTATTAATGGGCTTTATATTTGTTTAATTGAATGATTGTTCGTTAATTTAATATAAAGATTTACAATTGGACGTACCTATAAATAACCATATACACTCGATCGGACATGATGAGTGGGATATTTATAAGTACTAATAATCGTTCATTTAACCGGACACGGGAATGGATTAATAGTCAATGGACTTATTAAAACAGGGGTAAATTACATACAAGGAAAATTGGTGTAATTATAGTTTAAGTCCCCAATTAGTTGGAATATTTGACTTCGAATATAAGGATAATTTGACGAGGACACTCGCACTTTATATTTATGACTGATGGACTGTTATGGACAAAAACCAGATGGACATATTGAATAAGCCAGGACAAAGGACAATTAACCCATGGTAATAAACTAAAATCAACACGTCAAACATCATGATTAAAGAAGTTTAAATAAGCATAATTCCTTTATTTCATATTTAATTGCACTTTTAATTATCGCACTTTTATTTACTGTCATTTTATTTAATTGCACTTTTAATTATTGTACTTTTTAATTATCGCAATTTTATTTATTGTCATTTTATTTATCGCATTTTAATTTATCGCACTTTAATTATTGTCATTTACTTTACGCTTTAAATTAAGTCTTTTATATATTTAATATTTTACATTAGGTTTTAACTGCGACTTAAGTTTTAAAATCGACAAACCGGTCATTAAACGGTAAAAACCCCCTTTTAAAATAATAATACTACTTATATTTATATTTATATTTATACAAATATAGTTTTAAAAATATAGCGTTAAACTTGGCTAGCTCCCTGTGGAATGAACCGGACTTACTAAAAACTACACTACTGTACGATTAGGTACACTACCTATAAGTGTTGTAGCAAGGTTTAGGTATATCCACTCTATAATTAAATAAATAACTTGTGTAAAATTGTATCATATTTAATAGTATTTTGTAGTAAAAATATAACTATTTCGTATACACCTCTACGCACATCATTTATCCATACTACTCAATGATGATAAAACTTTATTTATCAACTCATATTCATCATGAAAACATCTTTATTGTTAACCATGACGACCTCACTCAAATTTCAGGACGACATTTCTTTAACGGGTAGGTACTGTGACGAACCAAAAATTTCCGACCAAATTTAAACTTTATCTGAATATGAATTCGATACTATAAGTAAAGTCTGTAATGTTGAGTCTCAAAATTTGTGAACTGCTTACATGAAACTGTTTGACCTTTGACTACTTCCGACGATTCACGAACAAATGTGTAAATAATTATGTAAATATATAAATTTAAAAATAAATATATACATGTATAAATTTTTACATAAGTAGTATTATATATATTGTAATATATATAAAATTTATAAAGATTAAATATTCAATATATGTTATTTTATAATATATTATATAATTAGTAAACTGTAAATTTAATATATTAAATGAAATTACAAGTTGAAAATATATTTGTATAATTATTACTTTTATTATTAATATTATTACCAATATCAATATCGGTATTATTAATATCATTATTCTAATATGAAAATAAAATACATGTAACTTATTAAATCTTTTATATCATTTGTATTATTAGATAGTATTATCATTAAGAATTATTAATATTATTATAAATTAATATTATTATTAGGAACTAATACCGTATATTATTATTAACATTTTTTTTATTATCATTATCATTAATTACAATTAATGGTAAAATTATAATTAATATTATGACTATTATCTTTGTAATTGTCATTATTATTTTAAGTAACAAAAATTAATATTATTATCATGAATAATATTATTATTATTATTATTTATTTTTCTTATTACGTATTAACATTATAAATATTATGAAAATAATTATTATTAATATTATTGTAAATAGTATTATTATAAATAAAATTTGTATTATTATTATAATTATCATTAATAATATTATTATTAATTTCATTAAGATTAATATGACTTATTATTATTATTACTCTTATTATTATAAATATTATTATTAATTGTATTTAGATTATTATTAATATAATTATAAATATTAATAATAATTATATAGTTCATACGTAAGAATTAAGGCCCCAATCAGCTTCCAATCACTTTCGTTCTGTTTGAGTTGTCGACTTCAAATCATAAACCATTCCAAAATCTGTTGCACGTCGATATATGCTTTATCTATTTTTTTATTTTTCGTTGCTTTCTTCTTCTGCTTTATCCTATCTGGCGAACCAATTTTCTGTATAAAACAAGTAGTCCTGCTATTGGAGAAAACATTCACCTTTACACTCAATTATCAAACTCAAAAACCCTTTAGAGCTGGTATCCAATCGAATTTAAAATAAAAGAAAAAGAAAAACCAGGAAACCTCTGTTCCTGGGTCAAAATTGCAATAGCTTAATTTCGTTTTGTTTTTCAAAATCTATAAATGCAGAAGGTTTCTAAATCATGTCGTGAATCTTTATTCAAAATCTTAGGTTTCAATTCTTTATATCGATTACGAATTTGGCAGTCAAAATTTTAAATTCAAAAGTCAACTAATCTGTTCTTAGTAAAATTAGATATTTCTGTTATGTTTTAGGATTAATTGAGGAGTCAGATAGTTTATAGGAGTCATTTGAAACACAATTCGTGTTGTGATGTTTGTCCAAAATAAGCTTAAAATGAAAATCAATTTTGTTTTTTTTTTTACCGTCGACAGCAGACTTGTTTTTATTTTATTTTATTTTTTTTATTTGCTATGTATTAATATCCTTCATAACTGATTAATTATGTTTCAAATTATAATTCAAAACTTAAGTCAGTTGTTGTTTTGGCTTATTAAATTCCCTGGTCGACTTTGAAATTGAGAGGAAGAAGATGAATCAGAAAAGAGTTAAATAAAATTTGAATGGGTTTTAAAATAGAAAAAAAAGAAATGGTTCGATGGTTAAAGGTGTTTTTGAGCTTAAGAAAGGTCGCGGGTTCGAGTCTACTTTGTGCCATATTATTTTTGAAGGCTTTTAGAGGTAGTATGATTATTCCATTTATTATTATTATTATTATTATTATTATTATTATTATTATTATTATTATTATTATTATTATTATTATTATTATCATTATTATTATTATTATTACAATTAATATAATGATTAAGTTGATTATAAATATGTTAATAACATAAACATATTATGAAATTAATAATAAAAGATGTTATGGAAAAGATTATGGAAAAATTGTTATAATGATATGAATAAATGTTCAATTATGGTTATGATTATAAATTATAGTTATAAAAGCTATAGTCATAACTTTTAAAATTAACCACAAAGATTATGATTATTATGGTTATAAATATAAAAATTATGTATACATACATTATTATGGAAATGATTAAAGTTATAATTTAGTTATGAATTTAATGGATTAATGATTACTATTAAAATTATCATTACTATTAAATCTATCATTTTATTAAAATTATTATTATCATTATTAATATTACTGAGTATCATTATTATAAATATTAGTATTAGAATTCTCATTAACATTGATATCAGTATTATTATTAATATGACTATTAAAATGCTATTAAGACTATCATTATTATTAAAATTACCATTATTAATAAAAATATTATCTTTATAAAAACTATCATTTTTATCTTAGCATTATTATCATTTTTACCATTATTAATATTATTATAATTACTATTTTAACAAAAAAATAAAATGATATATATATATATATATATATATATATATATATATATATATATATATATATATATATATATATATATATATATATATATACAAATATGTTTAATAAATATACCATAACAAAAATTAATATTTTATATACAAAATGAATATATGAAACACATATATATTTTAATATAAAAATGATATAACTAATAAATTTATATATATATTTATTCGATTACAATTACGTGTGTTAATATATATACAAATGATATAGGTTCGTGAATCCAAGGCCAACCCTGCATTATTCAGTTCCGTCGTATGCATATTTTTACTACAAAATATCGTATTGTGAGTTTCATTTGCTCCCTTTTACTCTTTACGTTTTTGGGCTGAGAATACATGCAAATGATTTATTAACTGTTTTACAATATTTATATGCGTAAGTTTCATTACTCCCTTTTTAAATGCTTTTGAAATATATATTTTTGGGACTGAGAATACATGCGCTGTTTTTTTAAAGATGTTTTATTAAATGCTTTTGAGTTATATTTTGAACTGAGAATACATGAACTGCTTTTATAAATGTTTGACGAAATAGACACATATACTTTAACTACATTCTATGATAGAATTATTTGGATTCAGAGGTTCGATTTCTATAAAGATTGTATTATAGACCATCGGTGAGATGATTTTGTCATTGCACTACGCATTAGCTACCGAAATGGTTCGATTTAGTAGTTAGTAACGGTGAGATGATTTTGTCATTGCACTACACATTAGCTACCATTTTAGCTACCCTCGGTGAGATGATTTTGCATTGCACTACACACTAGCTACCGTTGTAAAATTATTGTTCGATTTCTATATAGATTGTATTATCGACCATCGGTGAGATGATTTTGTCATTGCACTACGCATTAGCTACCAAAATGGTTCGATTTAGTAGTTAGTAACGGTGAGATGATTTTGTCATTGCACTACACATTAGCTACCGTTTTAGCTACCCTCGGTGAGATGATTTTGCATTGCACTACGCATTAGCTACCGTTGTAAAGGTTGTTTTGAAAGGTTTCGGTATTCTTCATATGAATGATTTTATAGCAGGAGTAGACCTGCACAGATTGATTTCTAAATATCAGTATCTTGTGGTCTATTATATAATTGGAAATGATTGATTATGATAAACTAATGAACTCACCAACCTTTTAGTTGACACTTTAAAGCATGTTTATTCTCAGGTATTAAAGAAATCTTCCGCTGTGCATTTGCTAATTTTAGAGATATTACTTGGAGTCATTCATGACATATTTCAAAAGACGTTGCATTCGAGCCGTTGAGTTCAACAAGATTATTATTAAGTCATTGATAGTTTGAATATATTATGAAATGGTATGCATGCCTATCAACTTTCGATGTAATGAAAGTTGTCTTTCAAAAACGAATGCAATGTTTGTAAAATGTATCATATAGAGGTCAAGTACCTCGCGATGTAACCAAATGTAATGTATTCGTCCAGATAGATTAGGACGGGTTATTTCATGTTGAGTATATGCTAATGCGGTTTTGTGATATTGTACGGATTGTTAGCATTATGAGTAGGATGACATGCTATTTGAGTTATAAGTTCGTATGAGGTAATTGGTGGGTGTGATTGCAAATAGATGGGTTATATATGTGTATGTATAATTGTTGCACTTACTAAGCTTTGCTTACCCCTCTCGTTGTTTATTTTTTTTAGGTATAAGTATGGAGAAGGGAAAATGGGTTGCCGGAAATTAGATATTCCCATGTTGGTTGCTAGTAGGAGCTTTTGGAAGTCGACCTAGCGTTTTGGGTAGTTTAGCCCCAAACCACGCTCGGGTGTTGCCTGGCTTAAAACTATCATTTAATGGGTTGAACTTGTAAACATTTGATTTTTAGGCCTTTGTGCCTCTTTATGTAAACATTAAACTTGTTGTATGTTTAAACGGGTGGTATGGAATGGTTTACGTCATGCAACCATTTAAACGGCGCGTTAATGGTTTGTTATTTAAAAAAAATTAATAATAAATTTAGTCGGGTTGAATACGGGTTGGGTTGTTTCAAGTGGTATCAGAGCATGGTCTAAGGGATTTAGGTGACTTGAGATAGGTACCTAAACTTACGCTTTATTGTGTATGCGTTGTATGCGGGACTTGTAGGAGACTGGCCGGACCGGGATTGGTTAAGCGCCTAGCTTTATGTGGACTAACCTTGCTCTAATTGTTTTGTGTTGATTTTGAAATCATCAAGTGAGATAGATGTTGTACTAGCAAGTTAATGCGATGTGCTCGCGTAATAATGATTAGCTACCATTGTTACGGGTGCAAATCGTGTTAAGCAAGCAATGTACGACGAGTATTGAGCAAGATGGGGTGGTGTCGTGTACGTATGTCGTTCTCATTTGTTCCGTTGTCTAATTTATTTCGTTTTATAGAATGAAAATGAGAAACGGACATGATACCGAAAATGGAGGCCCGAGCGAGGACGCCGAGTTCACGGCCAAAGTTGAGGCCATCTTTAAAAAGCAAAAAGTGGAATTTCTCGAGGACGTCTGAAAGGTCTTCCAAGACTCAGTCGATGGGCAAGTGACTGAGTTAATCAATGAGCGAATTAATGCCGCGATCCAAGAGGCATTAGAAGCTATAAATATTTATCCTCGGGGTAAAGGTGGTGATGGTAACGGTGGACATGGAAGGCGAGACTTTCATTACAAGAATTTCAAGGATGCTCAACCTCCTATGTTTAATGGAGTGAGTGATCTGTTGAAGAGCACATGTTGGATTTCTGACATCGAGGGGGCCTTCCGTACCGCGGAATGTCCTCCCGAGAAGAAAACAAGGTACGGTTCTAGCATGTTGCGAGAGGAGGCGAAGTTGTGGTGGGACGATAAAATTCAATTGTATGGGAAAGAATAATGTATGAGTTTGACGTGGGAGGATTTTAAAAAGGAGTTATTTGTTGAATATCGAACTCAAGCTGACCTAAACACAATTCGGGACGAGTTGCGCGATTTGCGACAAGGTTCTATGGACTTCGTTACTCTCAAGTCTACATTCTTGTCAAAGACTCATTTTTGTTCGGAGTATGTTGGTGATGACCGAATGTTGATGCTAGATTTCTATCGCACTTTGATCGATGAGTTGAAACATAAGATTAGTCGGGGAATGGCTAAGTCTTTTGAAGAGTTGTATGAGTTGGCTCGGGGTTTTGAACCAGAAGTCCCGAAAAGAAGTGATTTCTCTTTTTCCAAGAGAAAGTTTGAAGGTTCTAGTCATTCGAACTTTTCAAACAAAAAGTACAAGAAAGGTTCCGAAAGTGTAAATAGCGTGAAGAAGGGTGGTACTCCGAGTTACGAGCCCACGTGTTTTAACTGTAATCAAAAAGGGCACATGGCCCGTGATTGTACCAAGGCGCCGAGCAAACTTACTTGTTACAATTGTCAAAAGGAGGGGCATCGAAGGACGGAGTGTCCCGATTTGTATGGTGACCACGTGAAGAAGTTAGAGAAAGTGGCGGGCACGGCTAGGGGTCGCAACTATTTGATGACTAATGATGAGGCCAAGCAATCCAATAAAGTCGTCTCAGGTACTTTCATGGTTAACTCTAATCCGGCAAGGATACTATTTGATAGCGGTGCTAATTTATCATTTGTGTCACCGCGATTTGTGTCTAAGCTTAATAAACCGCTAGCTAAGTTAAGTCATCCGGTAGAAGTTGAAATAGCGAATGGTAAGACGGTGCTAGGGGTTGATGTGTGTAATGATTGTAATGTTGTGTTTGGTACCGAAACCTTTAAAATTGATCTCATCCCGATGACTTTGGGTGAGTTTGATATTGTCGTGGGTATGGATTGGCTCGATCGTTATAGGGCCGATATCGCATGCCATGAAAAGTCTATCCGTGTGAAGACCCCAAGTGGGGGAGAGTTAATTATTCATGGTGAGAAACGGAGGAGACTTGTGCCATTATGCACTTATGCACGGGCACGTTGTTTTCTTACTAGTGGTGGCATGGTTTTTCTTGCCCATGTAGTTGATACTCGTGAAGATCCATCATCCATTCAGTGAAATTCCTGTGGTTAATGAATTTGGAGACGTTTTTCCGGATGAGTTACCGGGTGTTCCGGCAGAAAGACAAGTTAAATTTCGCATTGAGTTGGTTCCGGGGACTACTCCCATTGCTAAAACTCCTTATCGTTTAGCACCGACAGAAATGCAAGAGTTATTAAATCAAACCCAAGAGTTGCTCGAAAAAGGTTTCATCCGACCGAGTGCTTCGCCATGGGGCTCTCCGGTTTTATTGGTTAAAAAGAAAGATGGTAGTATGCAGATGTGCATCGATTATCGGGATTTAAACAAAGTGACGATCAAGAATCGTTATCCATTGCCTCGGATTGACGATTTGTTTGACCAACTCCAAGGCGCGACGTATTTTTCTAAAATTGACTTACGATCCGGCTATCACCAAATGCGGGTCCGTGAGGAAGATATTGAGAAAACGGCCTTTCGAACGCATTACGGGCATTTTGAATTTGTAGTTATGCCTTTCGGCCTTACGAATGCACCGGCGGCATTCATGGATCTTATGATCCAAGTGTGCCAACCTATGTTGGACAAGTCGGTAATAGTGTTCATTGACGACATACTTGTCTCTTCTAAGAGTATGAAGGAACACGAACGTCATTTGCGCGAAGTGTTGAAGACGTTGCGGAAGGAGAAGTTGTATGCCAAACTCTCCAAGTGCGAATTTTGGCTAAGGGAAGTGCAATTCCTTGGCCATATTGTGAATAAAGAAGGTATTCAAGTAGATCCGGGGAAGATAGAGACGGTGAAGAGTTGGGAACAACCGACTACACCTACGGAAATCCAAAATTTTCTCGGATTGGACGGTTATTATCGTCGGTTTATCCAAGACTTTTCTAAAATTGCTTCTCCATTGACGAAGTTGACGAGGAAGAACGTGAAATTTAATTGGGAGAACGAGCAAGAAATTGCTTTTCAATTGTTAAAGGAGAAGTTTTGTCAAGCTCCGGTTTTGGTGTTACCGGAAGGTGTAGAAGATATGACGGTTTATTATGATTCCTCATTAAATGGGCTCGGGTGTGTTCTAATGCAAAGAGGTAAAGTCATTGCTTACGCCTCTCGACAATTAAAAGAACACGAAAAGAGATACCCGACTCATGATCTTGAATTGGCGGTGGTGGTACATGTTTCATGACCCGTCCTAATCCACCAGGACGAATACATTACATTTGGTTACATCGCGAGGTACTTGACCTCTATATGATACATTTTACAAACATTGCATTCGTTTTTAAAAGACAAACTTTCATTACATTGAAAGTTGACGACATGCATACCATTTCATAATATATCCAACTATAATTGACTTAATAATAATCTTGATGAACTCAACAACTCGAATGCAACGTTTTTTGAAATATATCATGAATGACTCCAAGTAATATATCTAAAATGAGAAAATGCATAGCGGAAGATTTTTTCATACCTGAGAATAAACATGCTTTCAAGTGTCAACCAAAAGGTTGGTGAGTTCATTAGTTTATCATAATCAACCATTTGCATAATTTTAATAGACCACAAGATTTCATATTTCCATTTTTCATAAACATCATGCATAAAAATCATTCATATGGATTGAATACCTGGTAACTGACATTAACAAGACGCATATAGAATATCCCCATCATTCCGGGACACCCATCGAACATTATAATTTCGAAGTACTAAAGCATTCCAAATTCCAGAATGGGGCTTGTTGGGCCCGATAGATCTATCTTTAGGATTCACGTCAATTAGGGGTGCACTAATTCTCAAAATTAGTGATGTTCCCTAATTCTTAGATTACCAGGCTAAAAGGGGCATATTCGGCTTCTATCCATTCAACCATATAATGTAGTTTCGATTACTTATGTCTATTTCGTAAAACATTTATATAAGCGAATGTATTCTCAGTCCCAAAAATATATATTGCAAAAGCATTTAAAAAGGGAGCAAATGAAACTCACAATACTGTATTTTGTAGTAAAAATACATATAATGAAACTGAACAATGCAGGGTTGACCTCGGATTCACGAACCTATATCAATCGTATATCTATTAAAACATATAATGGAAATCACATAATTTCATTTATTAATATATGTTATTTATGTAATTGTAGTTATGTAAAATTTATACTAAATTTCATTAAAAATCATATACTTATATTATATCTTAAATTATGTGTTACTTATGTTTATTTTGTATATATATCTAAAATGATTAATATAGTTATATTAATATCCATATATATTTAGTATTATATTAAAAATACCTAATTTGTTATATATAAGTATTTATATAGATAATGTTAATATGTTTTATGTATAGTTATATGGAATATCAATATAATTATATTATATGTAATAAGTGTGTCTTTATGTATAAAATATTTATTTGTTAAAAATGATAATTTTGACATTAATGATCTACTAATGATAATAATAATAACTTTATTAATAATGATAATATTAATACTAATAATGATATTTTTAATAATGATACTTATAATAATAATAATAATAATAATAATAATAATAATAATAATAATAATAATAATAATAATAATAATAATAATAATAATAATAATAATAATAATAATCCTAATAACTATAACAATGATACTAATACTAATATTAATAAAAATAATAATATTAATTCCAATACTAATGTTTAGTAATAATAATAACGATACTTTTATTAATCATTTTAATACTAATAATAATAATTTTTAAAAGTAATAATAATAAAACTTATATTACTTTTAATAATAATAATGATCTTACAAATTTTAGATTGATAATAATATTCCTAATATCAATAATAATAATACTTATTCTAATACTTATTTTGATATTAATAATAGTTAATATAATAATAATGATTAAAATAACAATAACAATAATAATAACAATAAGTAATAATAATAATAAAAATTTTAAAATGGAGAAATACCTCAAAATCTGTTTTTAAAAAGAAAGCGCCCCGAACCGGGCTCGAACCCACGACCTCCCGCTTAACCCCAACACTCCCAACCAACTCTCTGTCTGATTCTTTTCCGAATTAATACCCAATTTAATTAATATAACTCGTTTGCAGCAGCAAGTAGAAGATTTGGGTTTTGTTCAAAACAGAAAACAGTTGAATTTGTTATGGCCCAACAACCAAAAACAATATACACGGCCCAATTAAGAACATGATAGCCCAACAATAATTCATGGCCCAAGCTTCATAAAAAAAATCGGTGTACAGAGATATATACGAAGCAGCAGCTGTCGAACAAAAAAATAAATAAAAAAATATAAAAGGGTTTTGATCGATCCATACAGGAACGAGAGTGATTCGTTGGTAACTGCCACAGAAGCAATCGGTACTAAGGGTTGGATTAACAGGAGATAAGAAGAAAAGAAAAAAAAATAAAAAAAAAATAAAAGGAGCTTGAAATGTCCCGTTCATATTGATTATAAGCGTTCCATATTAATTGATTTCGTCGCGAGGTTTTGACCTCTATATGAGACGTTTTTCAAAGACTGCATTCATTTTTAAAACAACCATAACCTTTATTTTATCAATAAAGGTTTAAAAAACATTACGTAGATTATCAAATAATGATAATCTAAAATATACCGTTTACACACGACCATTACATAATGGTATACAATAAGAATATATTACATCAAAAATAAGTTTCTTGAATGCAGTTTTTACATAATATCATACAAGCATGGACTCCAAATCTTGTCCTTATTTTAGTATGCAACAGCGGAAACTCTTAATAATCACCTGAGAATAAACATGCTTAAAACGTCAACAAAAATGTTGGTGAATTATAGGTTTAACCTATATATTATCAAATCATAATAATAGACCACAAGATTTCATATTTCAATATACATCCCATACATAGAGATAAAATTCATTCATATAGTGAACACCTGGTAACCGACATTAACAAGATGCATATAAGAATATCCTCTATCATTCCGGGAAATCCTTCGGACATGATAAAAAAGAATTCGAAGTACTAAAGCATCCGGTACTTTGGATGGGGTCCGTTAGGCCCAATAGATCTATCATTAGGATCCGCGTCAAATAGTAGATCAGTTTACTAATTCTTAGGTTACCAAGCAAAAGGGGTATATTCGGCTTCGATCATTCACCCATATAATGTAGTTTCAATTACTTGTGTCTATTTCATAAAACATTTATAAAACTGCATGTATTCTCATCCCAAAATATTAGATTTTAAAAGTGGGACTATAACTCACTTTCACAGATTTTTACTTCGTCGGGAAGTAAGACTTGGCCACTGGTCGATTCACGAACCTATAACAAATATGTACATATATATCAAAGTATATTCAAAATATATTTACAACACTTTTAATACATTTTGATGTTTTAAGTTTATTAAGTCAGCTGTCCTCGTTAGTAACCTACAACTAGTTGTCCAAAGTTAGATGTACAGAAGAAAATTGATATATATTATCCTGAATCAATCCACGACCCAGTGTATACACGTCTCAGGCTAAATCACAACTCAAAGTATATATATTTTTGGAATCAACCTCAACCCTGTATAGCTAACTCCCACATTACTGCATATAGAGTGTCTATGGTTGTTCCAAATAATATATACACATGGGTCGATATGATATGTCAAAATATTTGCATACGTGTCTATGGTATCCCAAGATTACATAATATATTAGAATACATGTATAATACAATATAAGTTAGCTAGGATATGATTAATATAGATTTGTTACCAATTTTCACGTAGCTACAACAAGAAAAATTATCCAATCTTGTTTTACCCATAACTTCTTCGTTTTAAATCCTTTTTGAGTGAATCAAATTGCTATGGTTTCATATTGAACTCTATTTTATGAATCTAAATAGAAAAAGTATAGGTTTATAGTCAGAAATATAAGTTACAAGTCGTTTTTGTAAGAGGTAGTCATTTCAGTCGAAAGAACGACGTCTTGATGACCATTTTAAAAAACATACTTCCACTTTGAGTTTAACCATGATTTTTGGATATAGTTTCATGTTTATAAGAAAAATCATTTTCCCAGAAGAACAACTTTTAAATCAAAGTTTATCATAGTTTTTAATTAACTAACCCAAAACAGCCCGCGGTGTTACTACGACGGCGTAAATCCGGTTTTACGGTGTTTTTCGTGTTTCCAGGTTTTAAATCATTAAGTTAGCATATCATATAGATATAGAACATGTGTTTAGTTGATTTTAAAAGTCAAGTTAGAAGGATTAACTTTTGTTTGCGAACAAGTTTAGAATTAACTAAACTATGTTCTAGTGATTACATGTTCAAATCTTCGAATAAGATAGTTTTATATGTATGAATCGAATGATGTTATGAACATCATTACTACCTCAAGTTTAGTAGGTAAACCTACTGGAAGTGAAAAGAAATGATCTAGCTTCAAAGGATCTTGGATGGCATGAAAGTTCTTGAAGTAGAATCATGACACGAAAACAAGTTCAAGTAAGATTATCACTCGAATTAAGATAGTTCTAGTTATAGGAATTGAATCAAAGTTTGTATATGAGTATTACCTTGATTTAGAATGATATCTTACTATAAACAACAAGGATTTCTTAAGGTTGGATGATCACTTTACAAGATTGGAAGTGAGCTAGTAAACTTGGAAGTATTATTAATTTTATGAAACTAGAACTTGTAGAATTTATGAAGAACACTTAGAACTTGAAGATGGAACTTGAGAGAGATCAATTAGATGAAGAAAATTGAAGAATGAAAGTGTTTGTATGTGTTTTTGGTCGTTGGTATATGGATTAGATATAAAGGATATGTAATTTTGTTTTCATGTAAATAAGTCATGAATGATTACTCATATTTTTATAATTTTATGAGATATTTCATGCTAGTTGCCAAATGATGGTTCCCACATGTGTTAGGTGACTCACATGGGCTGCTAAGAGCTGATCATTGGAGTGTATATACCAATAGTACATACATCTAAAAGCTGTGTATTGTACGAGTACGAATACGGGTGCATACGAGTAGAATTGTTGATGAAACTGAACGAGGATGTAATTGTAAGCATTTTTGTTAAGTAGAAGTATTTTGATAAGTGTCTTGAAGTCTTTCAAAAGTGTATGAATACATATTAAAACACTACATGTATATACATTTTAACTGAGTCGTTAAGTCATCGTTAGTCGTTACATGTAAGTGTTGTTTTGAAACCTTTAGGTTAACGACCTTGTTAAATGTTGTTAACCCATTGTTTATTAAATCAAATGAGATGTTAAATTATTACATTATCATGATATCATGATGTATTAATATATCTTAATATGATATATATACATTAAATGTCGTTACAACGATAATCGTTACATATATGTCTCGTTTCAAAATCATTAAGTTAGTAGTCTTGTTTTTACATATGTAGTTCATTGTTAATATACTTAATGATATGTTTACTTATCATAATATCATGTTAACTATATATATATATATATATATATATATATATATATATATATATATATATATATATATATATATATATATATATATATATATATATATATATATATATATATATATATATATATATATATATATATATATATATATATATATCCGTATATATGTCATCATATAGTATTTACAAGTTTTAACGTTCGTGAATCACCGGTTAACTTGGGTGGTCAATTGTCTATATGAAACCTATTTCAATTAATCAAGTCTTAACAAGTTTGATTGCTTAACATGTTGGAAACACTTAATCATGTAAATATCAATTTCATTTAATATATATAAACATGGAAAAGTTCGGGTCACTACGGTACCTACCCGTTAAATAAATTTCGTCCCGAAATTTTAAGCAGTTGGAGGTGTTGACGTATCTTCTCGAAATAAGTGCGGGTATTTCTTCTTCATCTGATCTTCTCATTCCCAGGTGAACTCGGGTCCTCTACGAGCATTCCATCGAACCTTAACAATTGGTATCTTATTTTGTTTAAGTCTTTTAACCTCACGATCCATTATTTCGATGGGTTCTTCGATGAATTGAAGTTTTTCGTTGATTTGGATTTCATCTAACGGAATAGTGAGATCTTCTTTAGAAAAATATTTATTCAAATTCGAGACGTGGAAAGTGTTATGTACAGCCGCGAGTTGTTGAGGTAACTCAATTCGGTAAGCTACTGATCCGACACGATCAATAATCTTGAATGGTCCAATATACCTTGGATTTAATTTCCCTCATTTATCAAATCGAACAACGCCTTTCCAAGGTGAAACCTTAAGCATGACCATCTCTCCAATTTCAAATTCTATATCTTTTCTTTTAATGTCGGCGTAGCTCTTTTGTCGACTTTGGGCGGTTTTCAACCGTTGTTGAATTTGGATGATCTTCTCGGTAGTTTCTTGTATTATTTTCGGACCCGTAATCTGTCTATCCCCCACTTCACTCTAACAAATTGGAGACCTGCACTTTCTACCATAAAGTGCTTCAAACGGCACCATCTCAATGCTTGAATGGTAGCTGTTGTTGTAGGAAAATTCTGCTAACGGTAGATGTCGATCCCAACTGTTTCCGAAATCAATAACACATGCTCGTAGCATGTCTTCAAGCATTTATATCGTCCTTTCGCTCTGCCCATCAGTTTGTGGATGATAGGCAGTACTCATATCTAGACGAGTTCTTAATGCTTGCTGTAATGTCTGCCAGAATCTTGAAATAAATCTGCCATCCCTATCAGAGATAATAGAGATTGGTATTCCATGTCTTTAGACGACTTCCTTCAAATACAGTCGTGCTAACTTCTCCATCTTGTCATCTTCTCTTATTGGCAGGAAGTGTCCTGATTTGGTGAGATGATCAACTATTACCCAAATAGTATTAAAACCACTTGCAGTCCTTGGCAATTTAGTGATGAAATCCATGGTAATGTTTTCCCATTTCCATTCCGGGATTTCGGGTTGTTGAAGTAGACCTGATGGTTTCTGATGCTCCGCTTTGACCTTAGAACACGTCAAACATTCCCCTATGTATTTAGCAACATCGACTTTCATACCTGGCCATCAAAAATGAAATGTCCCGTTCTTATTGATTAAAAACGTTCCATATTAATTGATTTCGTTGCGAGGTTTTGACCTCTATATGAGACATTTTTCAAAGACTGCATTCATTTTTAAAACAAACCATAACCTTTATTTCATAAATAAAGGTTTAAAAAGCTTTACGTAGATTATAAAATAATGATAATCTAAAATATCCTGTTTACACACGACCATTACATAATGGTTTACAATACAAATATGTTACATCGAAATCAGTTTCTTGAATGCAGTTTTTACACAATACCATACAAACATGGACTCTAAATCTTGTCCTTATTTTAGTATGCAACAGCGGAAGCTCTTAGTATTCACCTGAGAATAAACATGCTTTAAACGTCAACAAAAATGTTGGTGAGTTATAGGTTTAACCTATATATATTAAATCGTAACAATAGACCACAAGATTTCATATTTCAATACACATCCCATACATAGAGATAAAAATCATTCATATGGTGAACACCTGGTAACCGACATTAACAAGATGCATATATAAGAATATCCCCATCATTCCGGGACACCCTTCGGATATGATATAAATTTCGAAGTACTAAAGCATCCGGTACTTTGGATGGGGTTTGTTAGGCCCAATAGATCTATCTTTAGGATTCGCATCAATTAGGGTGTCTGTTCCCTAATTCTTAGATTACCAGACTTAATAAAAAGGGGCATATTCGATTTCGATAATTCAACCATAGAATGTAGTTTCACGTACTTGTGTCTATTTTGTAAATTATTTATAAAACCTGCATGTATTCTCATCCCAAAATATTAGATTTTAAAAGTGGGACTATAACTCACTTTCACAGATTTTTACTTCGTCGGGAAGTAAGACTTGGCCACTGGTTGATTCACGAACCTATAACAATATATACATATATATCAAAGTATGTTCAAAATATATTTACAACACTTTTAATATATTTTGATGTTTTAAGTTTATTAAGTCAGCTGTCCTCGTTAGTAACCTACAACTAGTTGTCCACAGTTAGATGTACAGAAATAAATCGATAAATATTATCTTGAATCAATCCACGACCCAGTGTATACGTATCTCAGTATTGATCACAACTCAAACTATATATATTTTGGAATCAACCTCAACCCTGTATAGCTAACTCCAACATTCACATATAGAGTGTCTATGGTTGTTCCGAAATATATATAGATGTGTCGACATGATAGGTCGAAACATTGTATACGTGTCTATGGTATCTCAAGATTACATAATATACAATACAAGTTGATTAAGTTATGGTTGGAATAGATTTGTTACCAATTTTCACGTAGCTAAAATGAGAAAAATTATCCAATCTTGTTTTACCCATAAGTTCTTCATTTTAAATCCGTTTTGAGTGAATCAAATTGCTATGGTTTCATATTGAGCTCTATTTTATGAATCTAAACAGAAAAAGTATAGGTTTATAGTCGGAAAAATAAGTTACAAGTCATTTTTGTAAAGGTAGTCATTTCAGTCGAAAGAACGACGTCTAGATGACCATTTTAGAAAACATACTTTCACTTTGAGTTTAACCATAATTTTTGGATATAGTTTCATGTTCATAATAAAAATCATTTTCCCAGAATAACAACTTTTAAATCAAAGTTTATCATAGTTTTTAATTAACTAACCCAAAACAGCCCGCGGTGTTACTACGACGGCGTAAATCCGGTTTTACGGTGTTTTTCGTGTTTCCAGGTTTTAAATCATCAAGTTAGCATATCATATAGATATAGAACATGTGTTTAGTTGATTTTAAAAGTCAAGTTAGAAGGATTAACTTTTATTTGTGAACAAGTTTAGAATTAACTAAACTATGTTCTAGTGATTACAAGTTTAAACCTTCGAATAAGATAGCTTTATATGTATGAATCGAATGATGTTATGAACATCATTACTACCTCAAGTTCCTTGGATAAACCTACTGGAAATGAGAAAAATAGATCTAGCTTCAAAGGATCCTTGGATGGCTTGAAAGTTCTTGAAGCAGAATCATGACACGAAAACAATTTCAAGTAAGATTTCCACTCGAAATAAGATTGTTACAGTTATAGAAATTGAATTAAAGTTTGAATATGATTATTACCTTGTATTAGAAAGATAACCTACTGTAAGTAACAAAGGTTTCTTGATCTTGGATGATTACTTGGAATGGATTTAGAAAACTTGGAAGTAAACTTGCAATCTTGGAAGTATTCTTGATTTTATGAAACTAGAACTTTTGGATTTTATGAAGAACACTTAGAACTTGAAGATAGAACTTGAGAGAGATCAATTATATGAAGAAAATTGAATAATGAAAGTGTTTGTAGGTGTTTTTGGTCGTTGGTGTATGGATTAGATATAAAGGATATGTAATTTTGTTTTCATGTAAATAAGTCATGAATGATTACTCATATTTTTGTAATTTTATGAGATATTTCATGCTAGTTGCCAAATGATGGTTCCCACATGTGTTAGGTGACTCACATGGGCTTCTAAGAGCTGATCATTGGAGTGTATATACCAATAGTACATACATCTAAAAGCTGTGTATTGTACGAGTACGAATACGGGTGCATACGAGTAGAATTGTTGATGAAACTGAACGAGGATGTAATTGTAAGCATTTTTGTTAAGTAGAAGTATTTTGATAAGTGTATTGAAGTCTTTCAAAAGTGTATGAATACATATTAAAACACTACATGTATATACATTTTAACTGAGTCGTTAAGTCATCGTTAGTCGTTACATGTAAACGTTGTTTTGAAACCTTTAGGTTAACGATCTTGTTGAATGTTTTTAAACCATTGTTTATTATAACAAATGAGATGTTAAATTATTATATTATCATGATATTATGATATATAATATATCTTAGTATGATATATATACAGTTAAATGTCGTTACAACGATAATCGTTACATATATGTCTCGTTTCGAAATCATTAAGTTAGTAGTCTTATTTTTACATATGTATTTCATTGTTAATATACTTAATAATATATTTACTTATCATTTAACATAATTAACCAAGTGTATCAATATCTTAATATGATTCATATGTACCTAGTAAGACGTTATAACGATAATCGTTATATATATCGTTTTCGAGTTTCTTAATTTAATAGTCTCATTTTTATGTATATAACTCATTGTTAAAATACCTAATGAGATATATACTTATAATAAAATCATGTTAACTATATATATAACCATATATATGTCATCGTATAGTTTTTACAAGTTTTAACGTTCGTGAATCACCGGTCAACTTGGGTGGTCAATTGTCTATATGAAACCTATTTCAATTAATCAAGTCTTAACAAGTTTGATTGCTTAACATGTTGGAAACACTTAATCATGTAAATAACAATTTTATTTAATATATATATAAACATGGAAAAGTTCGGGTCACTACAAAAAATATTTCTTGAGATCCTTGTACATCTTCCCCGTTTCAGGATGTATTGAGTATCTGGTTTTATGAGCTTCTTTAAGTACCATTTCTCTCATATCTCCAAATTTTGGTACCCAAATTCTGTCAGCCCTATACCGGGTTCCATCTTCCCGAATATTACGATGCTTCTCCGATCCTTTGAGTATTTCATTCTTTAAATTTCCCTCTTTTAAAACTCCTTGTTGTGCCTCCTTTATTTGAGTAGTAAGGTTATTGTGAATCATTATATTCATAGATTTTACTCGAATGGGTTCTCTGTCCTTTCTGCTCAAGGCGTCGGCTACCACATTTGCCTTCCCCGGGTGGTAACGAATCTCAAAGTCGTAATCATTCAATAATTCAATCCACCTACGCTGCCTCATGTTCAGTTGTTTCTGATTAAATATGTGTTGAAGACTTTTGTGGTCGGTATATATAATACTTTTGACCCCATATAAGTAGTGCTTCCAAGTCTTTAATGCAAAAACAACCGCGCCTAATTCCAAATCATGCGTCGTATAATTTTGCTCGTGAATCTTCAATTGTCTAGACGCATAAGCAATTACCTTCGTTCGTTGCATTAATACACAACCAAGACCTTGCTTTGAGGCATCATAATATATCACAAAATCATCATTCCCTTCAGGTAATGACAATATAGGTGCCGTAGTTAACTTTTTCTTCAACAATTGAAATGCTTTCTCTTGTTCATCCTTCCATTCAAATTTCTTCCTTTTATGCGTTAATGCAGTCAAGGGTTTTGCTATTTTGGAAAAATCTTGGATAAATCTCATGTAATAACCAGCCAGCCCTAAAAATTGGCGTATGTGTTTCGGAGATTTCGGGGTTTCCCACTTTTCAACAGTTTCAATCTTTGCTGGATCCACCTGAATACCTTCTTTGTTCACTATATGACCGAGAAATTGAACTTCTTCCAACCAAAATGCGCACTTTGAAAACTTAGCGTACAGTTTTTCTTTTCTCAGCAACTCTAGCACTTTTCTCAAATGTTCTTCGTGCTCTTGATCATTCTTCGAGTAAATAAGTATGTCATCGATGAAAACAATGACAAACTTGTCAAGATATGGCCCACACATTCGGTTCATGAGGTCCATGAACATAGCTGGTGTGTTAGTCAGTCCAAACGGCATAACCATAAACTCGTAATGACCGTAACGCGTCCTAAAAGCAGTCTTTGGAATATCATCCTCCTTCACCTGCATTTGATGATACCCAGAACGTAAATCAATCTTCGAATAAACCGACGAGCCTTGTAGTTGATCAAATAAGTCGTCGATTCTCGGTAGTGGGTAGCGGTTCTTGATGGTAAGTTTGTTCAACTCTCTGTAGTCGATACACAACCTAAATGTACCATCCTTTTTCTTGACAAACAAAACAGGAGCTCCCCACGGTGATGTGCTTGGTCGAATGAAACCACGCTCTAAAAGTTCTTGTAATTGGCTCTGAAGTTCCTTCATTTCGCTGGGTGCGAGTCTGTATGGAGCACGAGCTATTGGTGCAGCTCCCGGTACGAGGTCTATTTGAAATTCAACGGATCGATGTGGGGGTAATCCCGGTAATTCTTTCGAAAATACATCAGGAAATTCTTTTGCGACGGGAACATCAATGATGTTCTTTTCTTCAGGTTTAACTTTCTCGATGTGTGCTAGAATGACGTAACAACCTTTTCTTATTAGTTTTTGTGCCTTCAAACTACTAATAAGATTTAATTTCGCGTTGTTATTTTCTCCGTACACCATTAAAGGTTTTCCTTTTTCACGCATAATGCGAATCACATTTTTGTAACAAACGACTTCTGCTCTCACCTTTTTCAACCAGTCCATGCCAATTATTACATTAAAACTCCCTAACTCGACTGGTATTAAATCAATTTTAAACGTTTCATCCCCCAGTTTAATTTCTCTCTCCCGACATATATTATCTGCTGAAATTAATTTACCGTTTGCTAATTCGAGTAAAAATTTACTATCCAAAGGCGTCAATGGGAAACTTAATTTAGCATAAAATTCTCTACTCATATAGCTTCTATCCGCACCCGAATCAAATAAAACATAAGCAGATTTATCGTCAATAAGAAACGTACCCGTAACAAGCTCTGGGTCTTCCTGTGCTTCTGCCGCATTAATATTGAAAACTCTTCCACGGCCCTGTCCATTAGTATTCCCCTGATTCGGGCAATTTCTAATAATGTGGCCCGGTTTTCCACATTTATAACAAACAGCGTTGGTATTACTTGCTCTGACACTATTCGTTTCGGCATTACTTATTCCGATATTATTTGTTCCTTTAGTTCTGTTAAAATTTGGTCCGTAGACCTCACACTTTGTCGCGCTATGACCATTTCTTTTACACCTGTTGCAGAATGTCGTGCAAAATCCCTGATGATTTTCTTCACACCTATGACATGGCTATTTTTGGTTTTTGTTGCCGTTGTTGTTATTGAGGTTGTTATTGGGATTGTTATTGTTGTTGAAACGGTTGTTGTAATTGTTGTTGTTGTTGGGATGTTTGTTGTAGTTATTGTTAAGATTGCGGTTATTGTTGCGATTGTTGTTGCGGTTGTTGGGATAGTTGTTGCGATTGTGGTTGTAATTGTTGTTGTTGTTGTACTGGTGACCCTTGTCACCGTTTTCCTCCCACTTCCTCTTAAGTTGTTTCGTGTTGGCTTCTTCGGCTGCCTGCTCTTTAATTCTTCCCTCAATCTGATTTATGAGTTTGTGAGCCATTCGACTTGCCTTCTGTATAGAAGTGGGCTCGTGTGAACTCACATCTTCTTGAATCCTTACTGGTAACCCTTTTACAAATGCGTCGATCTTCTCTTTTTCATCTTCGAATGCTCCCGGACACAATAGGCACAACTCTGTGAATCTTCGTTCATATGTGGTAACGTCGAACCCTTGTGTTCGTAACTCTCTAAGTTCTGCCTTAAGTTTATTGACTTCGTTTCTAGGACGGTACTGCTCGTTCATCAATTGCTTGAATGCCGCCCACGATAGTGCGTAAGCAGCATTTTGTCCTACCTGTTCAAGATAGGTGTTCCACCATGTTAATGCAGTACATGTGAAGGTATACGTAGCGTACTTAAGTTTTGTCCTCTTCAGTACACTTACTTATGGCAAACATCGATTCGACTTTCTCGGTCCACCGTTTCAATCCAATTGGTCCTTCGGTTCCATCAAATTCCAAAGGTTTGCAGGCAGTGAATTATTTGTAGGAGCATCCTACATGATTTCTTGCGCCGTTAGCTGTATTGCTAGATTCAGAGTTATTATTGGTATGTAGCGCAGCCTGTACTGCGGCTATGTTTGCAGCAAGAAAGGTACGAAATTCCTCTTCGCTCATATTCATGGTGTGTCGAGTAGTCGGTGCCATTTCCTTCAAAATAGCCAACTGAATCGATTTAATCATACAGAATATTAAGAGTAGTCAATAGTATTTCGTAGCATAATATGAACTCATTTATAAAAGCTTTTTCTTCATATTAGCGTTTTATAAGTTTAAATTGGGGTACTACCTACCCGTTAAGTTCATACTTAGTAGCTAATATACAATTCAACTACTATAATTCCATATGAAAAAACTGATTATAATAATATATCACATACAAATATTCTTCAAACTTACAACTTCGCTATATTACATATAACATGAAATATAGTACACTATGATACATGACAGTTTTGAAGATAAATCTAGTTAATACGCAAGTTGTTCAGCAAAGGAAATAAAGACACATAATTCATAAGTCCAGAAACCAGTCATACATTCTGGTTTTACTAAGACGACTTCCCATCCTTGGTCTTGTGGAAAATAACCGTTATGACCATTGGCTAGGCAACATGTTGTAATGTCGTCAAAAGGACGAGGGTTTCGTAATGTCCAACAGCCCCGTAATAATCTAAAAACCTTGTTTCTCACCCCAACTACTGAATCCGTCACTTGTGGGAAGGTTTTATTTAAAAGTTGCAATCCGATATTTTTTTTTTCTCACTTTGGTAAGAAGCGAACATCACTAACCCGTAAGCATAACTTGCTTCTTTATGTTGCATGTTAGTAGCTCTTTCTAATTCACAAAATCTTATGTTGGGATATGTTGAGTCAAAATAGGTTCTTAACCCGTAGCGTAAAATTGCATTTGGGTTCCCCGCATTTAATGCTTTAAAGAAAACACGGTATAACTTACGGTCTACCCAATGTGATATACCCCACCTATCAAAGGAAAGCCTTTTATAAACTAAGGCATTTCTGGAAAGTCTTTCAAATGTTTGACAAGTTAATTTTGCCATAACTAAATGTGCTGATGAATTCTGACCGACTCTAGACAATATTTCCTTAATCATATCCTCTGGTAGGTCTTCTAAAATATTCGATTGTCTACCCTTAACGTCCATTTTGTTTTTATACTGTAAAATAGACAAGGATTAGATTCGTAAAAGATAATTAACAAACAATACAAGCAATTTTTACATAGAACATAAAAGTACAATCACAATACAATACATATAATACACAACATGATTATAACCCTCTAATCTGAATCACTAGTTTTTTCTTCTTCGGACTTGGTTCGGTTTCCTAATTTTCTAGGAATATATGATATTCCTCTAATACGAGCCGTCATTTTCCATAATGGTTTAGAAAAACCTGGTGGTTTAGAGGTTCCCGGGTCATTGTTACATTTTAGGAAATACGGATATTGTCGATACATATAAAGTTCATCGGGGTTCTATTTTTATACCTTTTCCATTATTATTTTCTTTCACTTTATTAAATTGGGTTGAGGTAATTTCTATAACATCATCAGAATCCTCATCAGGATCCGATTCATCGAAAAATTGGTAATCCTCCCAATATTTTGCTTCCTCGGCGGAAACACCATTGACCATTATTAACTTTGGTCCGTTGGTTGAGGATTTTCTTTTATTTAATCAATTTACTATAGGTATCAATATTTCTTCCTCTGGAACCTCTTCTTCTTCTGGTTCCTCCTCTTCCGATTACTCCTCTTCTGGTTCCTCTTCTTCCGGTTCCTCCTCTTCCGGTTCCTCCTCTTCCGGTTCCTCTTCGGGAATTTGTGAATCTTCCCAAAATATATTTGATTATTCATTATTATTAGGTGAATCAATAGGATTTGTACTAGAGGTAGACATCTATCACACAATATCAAACACGTTAAGAGATTAATATATCACATAATATTTACATGTTAATAAAATATAGTTTCCAACAAAAAAAATGTTAAGCAATCGTTTTTGAAGAAAAATACGGTCGAAGTCCAGACTCACTAATGCATCCTAACAAACTCGATAAGACACACTAATGCAATTTTCTGGTTCTCTAAGACCAACGCTCGGATACCAACTGAAATGTCCCGTTCATATTGTTTATAAACGTTCCATATTAATTGATTTCGTCGCGAGGTTTTGACCTCAATATGAGACGTTTTTCAAAGACTGCATTCATTTTTAAAACAACCATAACCTTTATTTTATCGATAAAGGTTTAAAAAGCATTACGTAGATTATCAAATAATGATAATCTAAAATATACCGTTTACACACGACCATTACATAATGGTTTACAATAAGAATATATTACATCAAAAATAAGTTTATTGAATGCAGTTTTTACATAATATTATACAAGCATGGACTCCAAATCTTGTCCTTATTTTAGTATGCAACAGCGGAAGCTCTTAATAATCACCTGAGAATAAACATGCTTAAAACGTCAACAAAAATGTTGGTGAATTATAGGTTTAACCTATATATTATCAAATCATAATAATAGACCACAATATTTCATATTTCAATATACATCCCATACATAGAGATAAAATTCATTCATATGGTGAACACCTGGTAACCGACATTAACAAGATGCATATAAAAATATCCCCTATCATTCTGGGAAATCCTTCGGACATGATAAAAACGAATTCGAAGTACTAAAGCATCCGGTACTTTGGATGGGGTTCGTTAGGCCCAATAGATCTATCTTTAGGATTCGCGTCAATTAGTAGATCGGTTTACTAATTCTTAGGTTACCAAGCAAAAGAGGCCTATTCGGCTTGGATCATTCACCCATATAATGTAGTTTCAATTACTTGTGTCTATTTCGTAAAACATTTATAAAACTGCATGTATTCTCATCCCAAAATATTAGATTTTAAAAGTGGGACTATAACTCACTTTCACAGATTTTTACTTCGTCGGGAAGTAAGACTTGGCCACTGGTCGATTCACGAACCTATAACAAATATGTACATATATATCAAAGTATATTCAAAATATATTTACAACACTTTTAATATATTTTGATGTTTTAAGTTTATTAAGTCAGCTGTCCTCGTTAGTAACCTACAACTAGTTGTCCAAAGTTAGATGTACAGAAAAAAAAATTGATATATATTATCCTGAATCAATCCACGACCCAGTGTATACACGTCTCAGGCTAGGTCACAACTCAAAGTATATATATTTTTCGAATCAACCTCAACCCTGTATAGCTAACTCCCACATTACTGCATATAGAGTGTCTATGGTTGTTCCAAATAATATATACACATGGGTCGATATGATATGTCAAAACATTTGCATACGTGTCTATGGTATCCCAAGATTACATAATATATTAGAATACATATATAATACAATATAAGTTAGCTAGGATATGATTAATATAGATTTGTTACCAATTTTCACGTAGCTACAACAAGAAAAATTATCCAATCTTGTTTTACCCATAACTTCTTTGTTTTAAATCCGTTTTGAGTGAATCAAATTGCTATGGTTTCATATTGAACTCTATTTTATGAATCTAAACAGAAAAAGTATAGGTTTATAGTCAGAAATATAAGTTACAAGTCGTTTTTGTAAGAGGTAGTCATTTCAGTCAAAAGAACGACGTCTTGATGACCATTTTTAAAAACATACTTCCACTTTGAGTTTAACCATGATTTTTGGATATAGTTTCATGTTTATAAGAAAAATCATTTTCCCAGAAGAACAACTTTTAAATCAAAGTTTATCATAGTTTTTAATTAACTAACCCAAAACAGCCCGCGGTGTAACTACGACGGCGTAAATCCGGTTTTACAGTGTTTTTCGTGTTTCCAGGTTTTAAATCATTAAGTTAGCATATCATATAGATATAGAACATGTTTTTAGTTGATTTTAAAAGTCAAGTTAGAAGGATTAACTTTTGTTTGCGAACAAGTTTAGAATTAACTAAACTATGTTCTAGTGATTACATGTTCAAATCTTCGAATAAGATAGTTTTATATGTATGAATCGAATGATGTTATGAACATCATTACTACCTCAAATTTAGTAGGTAAACCTACTGGAAGTGAAAATAAATGATCTAGCTTCAAAGGATCTTGGATGGCTTGAAAATTCTTGAAGTAGAATCATGACACGAAAACAAGTTCAAGTAAGATTATCACTCGAATTAAGATAGTTATAGTTATAGGAATTGAATCAAAGTTTGTATATGAGTATTACCTTGATTTAGAATGATATCTTACTGTAAACAACAAGGATTTCTTGAGGTTGGATGATCACTTTACAAGATTGGAAGTGAGCTAGTAAACTTGGAAGTATTCTTGATTTTATAAAACTAGAACTTGTAGAATTTATGAAGAACACTTAGAACTTGAAGATGGAACTTGAGAGAGATCAATTAGATGAAGAAAATTGAAGAATAAAAGTGTTTGTAAGTGTTTTTGGTCGTTGGTATATGGATTAGATATAAAGGATATGTAATTTTGTTTTCATGTAAATAAGTCATGAATGATTACTCATATTTTTGTAATTTTATGAGATATTTCATGCTAGTTACCAAATGATGGTTCCCACATATGTTAGGTGACTCACATGGGCTGCTAAGAGCTAATCATTGGAGTGTATATACCAATAGTACATACATCTAAAAGCTGTGTATTGTACGAGTACGAATACGGGTGCATACGAGTAGAATTGTTGATGAAACTGAACGAGGATGTAATTGTAAGCATTTTTGTTAAGTAGAAGTATTTTGATAAGTGTCTTGAAGTCTTTCAAAAGTGTATAAATACATATTAAAACACTACATGTATATACATTTTAACTGAGTCGTTAAGTCATCGTTAGTCGTTACATGTAAGTGTTGTTTTGAAACCTTTAGGTTAACGATCTTGTTAAATGTTGTTAACCCATTGTTTATTAAATCAAATGAGATGTTAAATTATTACATTATCATGATATCATGATGTATTAATATATCTTAATATGATATATATACATTAAATTTCGTTACAACGATAATCGTTACATATATGTCTCGTTTCAAAATCATTAAGTTAGTAGTCTTGTTTTTACATATGTAGTTCATTGTTAATATACTTAATGATATGTTTACTTATCATAATATCATGTTAACTATATATATATATATATATATATATATATATATATATATATATATATATATATATATATATATATATATATATATGTCATCATATAGTTTTTACAAGGTTTAACGTTCGTGAATCACCGGTCAACTTGGGTGGTCAATTGTCTATATGAAACCTATCTCAATTAATCAAGTCTTAACAAGTTTGATTGCTTAACATGTTGGAAACACTTAATCATGTAAATATCAATTTCATTTAATATATATAAACATGGAAAAGTTCGGGTCACTACAGTATCTACCCGTTAAATAAATTTCGTCCCGAAATTTTAAGTAGTTGGAGGTGTTGACGTATCTTCTCGAAATAAGTGTGGGTATTTCTTCTTCATCTGATCTTCTCGTTCCCAGGTGAACTCGGGTCCTCTACGAGCATTCCATCGAATCTTAACAATTGGTATCTTGTTTTGTTTAAGTCTTTTAACCTCACGATCCATTATTTCGACGGGTTCTTCGATTAATTGAAGTTTTTCGTTGATTTGGATTTCGTCTAACAGAATAGTGAGATCTTCTTTAGCAAAACATTTCTTCAAATTCGAGACGTGGAAAGTGTTATGTACAATCGCGAGTTGTTGAGGTAACTCAAGTCGGTAAGCTACTGGTCCGACACGATCAATAATCTTGAATGGTCCAATATACCTTGGATTTAATTTCCCTAGTTTACCAAATCGAACAACGCCTTTCCAAGGTGCAACCTTAAGCATGACCATCTCTCTAATTTCAAATTATATATCTTTTCTTTTAATGTCGGCGTAGCTCTTTTGTCGACTTTGGGCAGTTTTCAACCGTTGTTGAATTTGGATGATCTTCTCGGTAGTTTCTTGTATTATTTCCGGACCCGTAATCGGTCTATTCCCCACTTCACTCCAACAAATTGGAGACCTACACTTTCTACCATAAAGTACTTCAAACGGCGCCATCTCAATGCTTGAATGGTAGCTGTTGTTGTAGGAAAATTCTGCTAACGGTAGATGTTGATCCCAACTGTTTCCGAAATCAATAACACATGCTCGTAGCATGTCTTCAAGCGTTTGTATCGTCCTTTCACTCTGCCCATCAGTTTGTGGATGATAGGCAGTACTCATGTCTAGACGAGTTCCTAATGCTTGCTGTAATGTCTACCAGAATCTTGAAATAAATCTGCCATCCCTATCAGAGATAAGGAAATTAAAAGATTTGAATAAAATCTTCAAAATCTAAAAGATTTGATTCTTCGACGAATAAGGAAATTAAGATCTCTATAATTAAATACGGTGATCTGCCTCGATTACTCTGTCTTATATTTCCATTATAAATTAAACCGTTCTATTATTCTCACCATTCCTATACTTTCTTTCTTAGTTCATACATCCAAAAGATTGTGAAAATGCTTAATCCAATTCTAATCCTTGATATTTTCCTAATTATCATTTCTGTCATCCCTCTTTTCAATCTTCCACCTAGAAAATCTGTTTACTTTTACTATTACCTTGGGGTGATACTATTCTTAATTATACCGTGTCTTTATATTGCTATTCGTATTAATATCCACGGTTTGTAACCTCCGTTTTGTTATTGGGCTTTATATTTTCTCTTATATTTTTGAGCTATTTGCCTTTTTTTTTATTCTCTTCTCGACCTCTAGTAAATCGAGTAATGGTCCAGAATTCGTAAGTATGGAGTTTTGAATGAACTTGATGTTCTAAACAAGAAAGAACGTAATAGCACGAGTTGATATATCATAATACCAGAATCACTGAGAATAGAACTATCAAGAATATATTTTCTTGATACGTTCAGAAGTTAAGCAGAATTAAAGAGTTATGTAACATGGCATATGATGACGTTATGATCTATGAATCATCACGTTCCATTGGAAACTCAGCATGACTTACTGTAATATAATCACATTGATCAAGTGTCATTATATTATACTAACTCATGCATCAGTTCCCAACGCTACTTCAAAAACATTCCCATTTTAAATTCGAATTTTTCAGAATTAGAAACTAAAATAGTTTCCTTTCTGATGTAACACTGATAGTACGAGGAGATAGATAAATTTTGAACAAGAATATTTATGAAAATATCCTCAGAAATATCGAAGATATTTATGATGATATTTTGGAATTTCTAAGTTCGAGGAATGCTGAATAAAATTCTTCCTCAAGAATTTAGAATAATTAGGAGCAAGATATTTGCTAAAGATTTCATCAGATATTGAATCATCTGGATTCGGTAAGTACAGGTTTAGTTCTTGTGATTTGTCCATAGTCTCCTTCATGATTTGCTCAATCCAATTTCCAATTCCAACTTTTCTGAGCTTTACCAACATACTATTCTTTATCATCAAACTTTCGACTGTTAAAGTCGTTTATAGTTTTTGTTGCTTCATCAGCATTTTCCAAAAATTCGGAGAACTGATTCGTAAACTGGGTGCTTTTCAGAAATTCAGAATTGAAGGTCATAATTCCAAGAGGTAAATGTTATATGTATACATAAGACTGTTGATGTAGACATGCTGCGAGATTCGAAATACTGATTGCTGATTTTTGGTAATTGGTATGGCAATTTTCGTTACAAGATGCGGATAGGGTTTCAATAAAGATAATGATTTTTCGGAAAGTCAAAGATCAACGAAGTTGTTGGTAAGATATAAACAGTTCCCCGGTAACGATGACAAAAGGCAAACTTATAAATCACGGTTATAATAAGGCTAATCCGAATAAAAAGTTGATGTTGACTTGCTGGAGCTGTGACAAAATTGGCTAATTTGGAAAGGAATTGCTAAGTTATTTTTGGTAATAACAATGCCAAAGGAGCTAGCACAGATATGTGTTAAACGTTTACTCAGGTTCCAAGAGTTTTTCAGGTGCATAACTATATGCATCAATCTTTTCTTCCGTAGATGAAATGCGGTTGGTCCATCCTTTCGATTCAGGTGTTTTCAAGAATCATGAAAGGTTTGAACGCAGATTGTAATTGTCAAGATACAAATGAGGTTTAAGACGAAATCAAGTGGCAAACTTGAAGAAATGTTTAGTTTCATATGTTATAATCAAAATTTTAATTTATTTTAATTGTCCAATGTTAGTAATCCACAGTTAGATGTTCAATAATTCATATATAATTTAATATATAATATTCGAATTAATTAATACGTATCGTGACCCATTGTATACATGTCTCAGACTCGATCACAACTCAAAGTATATATATTATTGTAGAATCAACCTCAACCCTGTATAGCTAACTCCGGCATTACTGCATATAGAGTGTCTATGGTTATTCCAAATAATAAATATAGATGCGTCGATATGATATGTCAAAACCTTGTATATGTGTCCCGATATTTAAAATGCGTAATTAACAGTATTTAAATGACGATAAATAAAGTGCATAAAATAAATAACAGAAATTAAATGGCAATAAATAAAATTGCTAGAATATAAATTGCGATAAATAAACTGCGATAAATAAATTGCGGTAATAAAATGTAATAAGGAATTAACAGTTAGCTATTTGTTAGCGTGAATTCTTAACAAAATTTCTCATAGTTAATTTGTTTGTTTCTAACAAATTTTATTTTGTCCAATATTTTCTTCATTATGCCACTTGTTGGATTCTGATAGATCAAAATCCAAATATGAAATTGAATGAAAATGGTTATTCTGCGGTGAACGGATACGTATTTCGGTGGTTGTAAATAGGATAGTAAATGACTGTTGAATCAAATTCGAAGAATGTAGAGTGTAACTTATTAATGTGAAAGCTAAATATTCCTCGGGTATTACCTACCCGTTAAAATATTTTCACCATTAACAGTTTGTACAAAAGAATTTTTAATTACAATCTTTATGAAAACATATATACATATATATTTTCTTCAGATATAATTATGGATTTAGTGAGTCAATATGATATTAAACTCATTTGATTTACCGTTAGAACAGAATATATAATCTCTAAAAATTAGAGATTACATAATTGCCATGTCGAACGAAGATAATTGATGTAGAACGTCATGTAGAACGATGATTATACTCGAGATATAGAATGAGATGTTGAGGCATGTGATGTTAAAACTTAGGTTGTTGGTGGTACTGGTGTTGATGTTGGTGGTACTATTGGTGCTGATGATGTTGCTGAAGCTGGTGAGTTTTGCACCATATTCTCCAAAGTTGTTTCTCGGACGTGAAGCTCGTTGACTTCCTCTATTATTCCGGGATGATTGGCGGTTGGAACGAACGGATGAATAATGTTTAGAATTATGGTTATTATGTAATTATTGCGATATATTCTGGAAATGAGTGTGAAAATGGTGTTTCGAACAGGTTCACGGGTAATTGCTTTAGGTTCATCCCCAAGAGGGAAATGTGGTGGATGAAAGGGATCACCTTCTTCTTGTCTCCAATAATTTAGTAGGCTATGAACTCATCATATGAATTAGGGATGGCTGATTGGCTGATTCATTCTGGTGACGCTGCTTCTGGAGCATAGGTGAACATCCATGTCGGAGTAGTTGTCGGGTTCCGAAGAACTTGAACTAGTGACGAGTTTCATTTCGTACGATTGAGTAAAGGATTTTTCGATATGAAATGATTTTCGGCTATCGTATAGTATTCTAATTACATAGAATATCTATATATATATATATATATATAGAACAAAAGATTTCGTAGGTTACGGAGGAATTTACGGAATATGTCAGGCAAGATTTACAGTAACAGATACGCTAAGATATGAATTAGTAGATACGCTAAGATATGAATTTTGTCTATACACTATTCATGCAGTCAATACAGTAAAACATGTCTAGACTAAGAATGATAAGCAGGTAATTTCCTAAGAATGATAAGCAGGTAATTTTCGACACGAAATGATAAGCAAAACTTTTGACATGTAGACACGGTCGAAGTCCAGACTTACTAATGTATCTAAACAACTATCAGTTAGACACACTAATGCAAGATCTGGTTTGCTAAGACCACAGCTCTGATACCAACTTTCATGACCCGTCATAATCCACCTAGACAAATACATTACATTTGGTTACATCACGAGGTACTTGACCTCTATATGATACATTTTACAAACATTGCATTCGTTTTTAAAAGACAAACTTTTATTACATCGAAAGTTGATGGCATGCATACCATTTCATAATATATCCAACTATAATTGACTTAATAATAATCTTGATGAACTCAACGACTCGAATGCAACGTTTTTTGAAATATGTCATGAATGACTCCAAGTAATATCTCTAAAATGAGCAAATGCACAACGGAAGATTTCTTTCATACCTGAGAATAAACATGTTTTCAAGTGTCAACCAAAAGGTTGGTGAGTTCATTAGTTTATCATAATCAACCATTTCCATAAGTTTAATAGACCACAAGATTTCATATTTCCATTTCTCATAAACATCATGCATAAAAATCATTCATATGGATTGAACACCTGGTAACCGACATTAACAAGATGCATAGAGAATATCCCCATCATTCCGGGACACCCATCGGACATGATAATTTCGAAGTACTAAAGCATTCCAAATTCCAGAATGGAGCTTGTTGGGCCCGATAGATCTATCTTTAGGATTCGCGTCAATTAGAGGTGCACTAATTCTCAAAATTAGTGATGTTCCCTAATTCTTAGATTACCAGGCTAAAAGGGGCATATTCGGCTTCGATGCATTCAACCATATAATGTAGTTTCGATTACTTGTGTCTATTTCGTAAAACATTTATAAAAGCGCATGTATTCTCAGTCCCAAAAATATATATTGCAAAAGCATTTAAAAAGGGAGCAAATGAAACTCACAATACTATATTTTGTAGTAAAAATACATATGACGAAACTGAACAATGCAGGGTTGACCTCGGATTCACGAACCTATATCAATCGTATATCTATTAAAACATATAATGGACATCACATAATTTCATTTACTAATATATGTTATTTATGTAATTGTATTTATGTAAAATTTATACTAAATTTCATTAAAAATCATATACTTATATTATATCTTAAATTATGTGTTATTTATGTTTATTTTGTATATATATCTAAAATGATTAAAATAGTTATATTAATATCCATATATATTTAGTATTATATTAAAAATATCTAATTTGTTATATATAAGTATTTATATAGATAATGTTAATATGTTTTATATATAGTTATATGGAATATCAATATAATTATATTATATGTAATAAATGTGTTTTTATGTAAAAATATTTATTTGTTAAAAATGATAATTTTGACATTAATGATCTACTAATGATAATAATAATAATAATAATAACTTTATTAATAATGATAATATTAATACTAATAATGATATTGTTAATAATGATACTTATGTTAATAATAATAATAATAATAATAATAATAATAATAATAATAATAATAATAATAATAATAATAATAATAATAACTATAACAATGATACTAATACTAATATTAATAAAAATAATAATGTTAATTCCAATACTAATGTTTAGTAATAATAATAACAATACTTTTATTAATCATTTTAATACTAATAATAATAATTTTTAATAGTAATAATAATAACACTTATATTACTTTTAATAATAATAATGATCTTACAAATTTTAGATTGATAATAATATTCCTAATATCAATAATAATAATACTTGTTCTAATACTTGTTTTGATATTAATAATAGTTAATATAATAATAATGATTAAAATAACAATAACAATAATAATAACAATAAGTAATAATAATAATAATAAAAATTTTAAAATGGAGAACAACCTCAAAAATCTGTTTTTAAAAAGAAAGCGCCCCAAACCGGGCTCGAACCCGTGACCTCCCGCTTAACCCCAACACTCCCAACCAACTCTCTGTCTGATTCTTTTCCGAATTAATACCCAATTTAATTAATATAACTCGGCCCAATTAAGAACATGATAGCCCAACAATAATTCATGGCCCAAGCTTCATAAAAAAAAATTCGGTGTACAGAGATATATACGAAGCAGCAGCAGTCGAACAAAAAAATAAATATAAAAAATATAAAAGGGTTTTGATCGATCCATACAGGAATGAGAGTGATTCGTTGGTAACTGCCACAGAAGCAATCGGTACTAAGGGTTGGATTAACAGGAGATAAGAAGAAAAGAAAAAAAAAATAAAAAAAAAAATAAAAGGAGCTGAAGAACACGATTAACTTGGGATCAAATTTGATATTCTAAGGACTTTTACGAATCAATTTCTTCATGAATCCTGCTTCAAATCACAACTATAATACTCATGTATTATCAATTGAACCTGAAACAGCTTATAAATCTTTAATTTGAGAAATTGAAATTCAGTTGACTTTTGGATTTGAAATTTGACTCTTCGAATTCAAGTTTGATTTGACGAATTAAGACATGAGAATTTGAGGAAACGTTCACGACATGATTTAGGATATTTCTGCATTTCTACTTCTTGTTAATTCATTTTGAATCAATTTAAAGGTTAAATGGGTTTGAGAGAAAAAAAAAAGAAGAAAAAAATAATAATAAATATCGATTCTGTTTCTTTTAGATTTTTGTTTTCAATTTCGTATGGTAGTAGCAGATTACAATTGAATGATTGATATATGCAGTACAAATTGATCAAAATTGGTTGCTGGTGGATGACAGATAATCACAGACGAACAGAAGGACAGAAAATGATAAAGAACAGATTCAATGAATAATACTTATGTATATCTGCTTTAATGTAATATATATCTGTGTTCGTATATATATCTATATCTGTATACTCATCCGTATTGATGCATCTATATATAACAGTATTTATATATATCAGTATTTATACATTACAACAAATCTTATTACTTAAAAATATAATAATAATAATAATATTACTCTTAATATTATAAATAATAATAATAATAATAATAATAATAATAATTTATAATAATATAATGGTAATAATAATACTTTTATTATTAGTGATAATGATAGTAATATTAATGATTATAATAATAATGATAATAGTATTAATACAACGAATTATTATTTCATACCATGTTATAAATTTCTATATAAAATTTTATAATTTATTTCTATTACAATATCCATATATATAATTATGTATAGAAGCTTATCTATATATATATATATATATATATATATATATATATATATATATATATATATATATATATATATATATATATATATATATATATATATATATATATATATATATATATATATTATCTATATTGATCTACAATCGTTAATATATATACAAATTCGTTATTAACTTTGTTAAGAATAAAAGGAGTATTTTTAGGTAATATATTCAAGGCTTCAAAAACATTATATATATAACTATTTCGTAACAAGTTTTTTAATACATAGAATAATAGATTAAATATAGATATATATATATATTAAAATGCATAAACTTAAAACATAATATTATACTTTAAGTGTTATGTTAAAGTTTTCAAGTTATTATATAAATGCACATATTTATATAATATTTTTTATATGTATGAATATATACATGATTATTTACAAACAGTTGTTCGTGAATCGTCGATAACAGTCAAAGGTCAAATGGTTTCATTAAAACAATTTCAAAGTTTTTGAGACTCAACATTATAGACTTTGCTTATTGTGTCGAAATCATTTAAAGTTAAGTTTAAATTTGGTCGGAAATTTCTGGGTCGTCACAACATGCGTTGAAAATTTGGCGCCATTACTTGTATGGTGTCAAGTGTACGATTTATTCGGATTATAAGAGTTTGAAACATCTTTTTGATCAACGAGATTTGAATTATTGTCAACGTAGATGGATGGATGTGGTAAAGGATTATGATTGTGTGATACTTTATCATCCGGGTAAGGCGAACGTGGTTGCGGATGTGTTAAGTCGAAAGAGTCAACATCCGGCGATACGAGTAGGATCGTTACGCATGATTATTACTAACGATTTTCTTGTAAATCTTGGTGAGATACAAATTGAAGCGTTCGTTCACAACAAGCATGAAGAACGAATCGTGGGGCAAACGGAGTCCATTACCTTAGGCCAGCATGGTTTGTTGTCCTTTCAAGGAAGAGTGTGGGTGCCTAGAATGGGAGATTTCCGACAAGTACTACTTGATGAAGCACATAAGTCAAAGTATTCCATTCATCCGGATGCAACAAAGATGTACCTTGATTTAAGGAAAAAGTATTGGTGTCCTGGCATGAAACGTGATGTTACTAAGTATGTTGAACAATGCGTCACGTGTTTGCAAGTTAAGGCCGAGCATCAAAAGTCATATGGTATGTTACAACCGTTAGAAATTCCGAAGTGGAAATGGGAGCACATTACCATGGATTTCATTACCAAGTTACCAAAGACGGCAAGAACCCAATTTGATACGATTTGGGTGATAGTTGATAGGTTGATGAAGAGTGCTTTGTTTCTTCCCATTCGGGAAACGATATCGTCGGAGACCTTGTCTAAGTTGTTTATCAAGGAGGTGATATCAAGGCATGGGGTTCCTATATCTATTATTTCAGATCGAGATACTCGTTTCACTTCTCGATTTTGGAATAAGTTTCATGAAGATATGGGTACTCAATTAAAGATGAGCACGGTGTATCATCCTCAAACGGACGGCCAAACTGAACGTACTAATCAAACATTGGAGGATATGTTACGAGCGTGTGTTATTGATTTCAGTGGTAGTTAGGATGAGCACTTACCTTTGTGGAATTCTCGTACAACAATAGCTACCATGCTAGTATTGGAATGCCACCGTATGAGATGCTTTATGGGCGTAGGTTTCGAATTCCTATATGTTAGGGTGAAGTGGGACAAAGAGAAATCGAGAGTACCGATTTGGTTTTATAGACGAATGGTAAGGCTGAGATGATTCAGGATCGACTTAAGGCGGTGCAAGATAGACAAAAATCTTATACCGATAAACGAAGGCGACCGATTGAATTTCAAGAAGGTGACATGGTGATGCTTAAAGTTTCTTCATGGAAAGGTTTTATTCGATTTTGAAAACGAGGTAAGTTAGCTCCTCAGATTATTGTTCCTTTCAAGGTTTTGGCTCGTGTTGGTGAGGTTGCTTATAGATTAGAGTTACCCGAAGAGCTTGCTCGAATTCATAACACATTTCGTGTTTCCCATCTCCGTAAGTGTCTTGCGGATGACTCGACTTGGGTGCCGTTAGATGAGATTGCTCTAAATAACAAATTAGAGTATGTTGAAGAGCCGATTGCAATTCTTGATGAAAAGGTTAAAACGTTGTGAAACAAAGAAATTAGAACTTACAAAGTGCAATGGCGTCATCGAAAAGGTTCCGAATTTACATGGGATCCCGAAGAGTTCATATTAGTGTACCTTCCGGCTTGTCATGCAGCTTGGATCGCGAGGACGCGCTCCAATTCAAGTGGGGGAGAGTTGTAACACCCCGTTTTCCTCGTACGTGGTCTAAAGGTACGCATTTTACCTTGTAAACGTTTTATATTAACCACGTGTGACGACCCGAGAATTTCCAACTAAATTTAAACTTAATCTTTATATGATTTCGATACGATAAGCAAAGTCTGTAATGTTGAGTCTCAAAAATTTTGAATTGTTTCATATATTCAATTAACCTTCGACCATTCCCAACGATTCACGAACAACTATTTGTAAATAGTTATATATATATATATATATATATATATATATATATATATATATATATATATATATATATATATATATATATATATATATATATATTACTTGTAAATATATAATATTATATTTAGTTTTTTAAAAAGAATATAATTAATATATTTAATTACTTAAACTTGTTAATTAAGATTTGATATATATATATATATATATATATATATATATATATATATATATATATATATATATATATATATATATACATATATATATATATATATATATAGAATGTGTATATTGAAAATGAATGATTTCGAGCCTAATTAGTAAACGTCAGTAACACTCGGTTAACGTTTCGTTAGTTTTAATATAGATATATTACATGTTCATGAAGGACTAAAATAAAAGTTGAACTGTAAATCGATTACGAAGATGTTAGATTTGTTAAAAATATTTTTACCTTTTTAATTTTAAATATTAGTACTCCGTACATATAAATTGGAACAGAAAATAAATAATTATCGAACCTTTTTGATCAGGTTTCAAACAGTTAATAAGTGAATTAATTAAATATATTTAATCTAAAAATATGGGATTTTTCTGAACACTTTTATCCGTCACTGATTTCGCACGATACACAGTCCGTGAAAATTGTCGGTAACTAAAATACAAGTTATGTGGCTGCTTACTATTCGTTTCTGTTTCATCATGATTCCAATGATTAATTAAGATTATTATTTTATTATTCTACTACTTGTGCATGTTTCTAGTGAACTAATCTATCTATCATTATATTCACTTTATCAAACTTTATGTAATTAAATATACATATACATATCATACAGAGATGTAAGGATTCAAACATCAACTATCATCTCCTACTTCCCATTTCTATCTCCTTTTATCACCATGAATCATCACCCTCACCATACCATCACCTTTCTTTGTGATCACAATCGCCACCGCTACCATATTTTTGTTTATATTCGCTACAACCTTTTGTTTCCAATTCTTGTTCGAATGATCAACAAGGACCACCATCAACCGCCACCCAACATCATCTTTTACCCATTTAAATCGATCACCTTATTATTTCTGTTGTGTAACCAAGGCAAACCCATCACTTTATTGATGGTCATAACGAACCCATCATCAACAACAATCGAAACCCACTTAATGAAGATACTGTAGTGACCCGAACTTTTCCATGTTTATATATATATTAAATGAAATTGTTATTTACATGATTAAGTATTTCCAACATGTTAAGCAATCAAACTTGTTAAGACTTGATTAATTGAAATAGGTTTCATATAGACAATTGACCACCCAAGTTGACCGGTGATTCAAGAACGTTAAAACTTGTAAAAACTATACGATGACATATATATGGTTATATATATAGTTAACATGATTTTATTATACGTATGTATCTCATTAGGTATTTTAACAATGAGTTATATACATAAAAATGAGACTATTAATTTAAGAAACTCGAAAACGATATATATAACGATTATCGTTATAACAACGTCTTACTAGGTACATATGAATCATATTAAGATATTGATACACTTGGTTAATTATGTTAAATGATAAGTAAATATATTATTAAGTGTATTAATAATGAAATACATATGTAAAAATAAGACTACTAACTTAATGATTTCGAAACGAGACATATATGTAACGATTATCGTTGTAACGACATTTAACTGTATATATATCATACTAAGAAATATTATATATCATAATATCATGATAATATAACAATTTAACATCTCATTTGTTATAATAAACAATGGGTTAACAACATTCAACAAGATCGTTAACCTAAAGGTTTCAAAACAACATTTACATGTAACGACTAACGATGACTTAACGACTCAGTTAAAATGTATATACATGTAGTGTTTTAATATGTATTCATACACTTTTGAAAGACTTCAAGACACTTATCAAAATACTTCTACTTAACAAAAATGCTTACAATTACATCCTCGTTCAGTTTCATCAACAATTCTACTCGTATGCACCCGTATTCGTACTCGTACAATACACAGTTTTTAGATGTATGTACTATTGGTATATACACTCCAATGATCAGCTCTTAGCAGCCCATGTGAGTCACCTAACACATGTGAGAACCATCATTTGGCAACTAGCATGAAATATCGCATAAAATTACAAAAATATGAGTAATCATTCATGACTTATTTACATAAAAACAAAATTACATATCCTTTATATCTAATCCATACACCAACGACCAAAAACACCTACAAACACTTTCATTCTTCAATTTTCTTCATCTAATTGATCTCTCTCAAGTTCTATCTTCAAGTTCTAAGTGTTCTTCATAAATTCCAAAAGTTCTAGTTTCATAAAATCAAGAATACTTCCAAGATTGCAAGTTTACTTCCAAGTTTTCTAAATCCATTCCAAGTAATCATCCAAGATCAAGAAACCTTTGTTACTTACAGTAGGTTATCTTTCTAATACAAGGTAATAATCATATTCAAACTTTAATTCAATTTCTATAACTATAACAATCTTATTTCGAGTGGAAATCTTACTTGAAATTGTTTTCGTGTCATGATTCTGCTTCAAGAACTTTCAAGCCATCCAAGGATCCTTTGAAGCTAGATTTATTTTTCTCATTTCCAGTAGGTTTATCCAAGGAACTTGAGGTAGTAATGATGTTCATAACATCATTCGATTCATACATATAAAGCTATCTTATTCGAAGTTTTAAACTTGTAATCACTAGAACATAGTTTAGTTAATTCTAAACTTGTTCGCAAATAAAAGTTAATCCTTCTAAATTGACTTTTAAAATCAACTAAACACATGTTCTATATCTATATGATATGCTAACATAATGATTTAAAACCTGGAAACACGAAAAATACCGTAAAACCGGATTTACGGCGTCGTAGTAACACCGCGGGCTGTTTTGGGTTAGTTAATTAAAAACTATGATAAACTTTGATTTAAAAGTTGTTATTCTGGGAAAATGATTTTTATTATGAACATGAAACTATATCCAAAAATTATGGTTAAACTCAAAGTGGAAGTATGTTTTCTAAAATGGTCATCTAGACGTCGTTCTTTCGACTGAAATGACTACCTTTACAAAAACGACTTGTAACTTATTTTTCTGACTATAAACCTATACTTTTTCTGTTTAGATTCATAAAATAGAGTTCAATATGAAACTATAGCAATTTGATTCACTTAAAACGGATTTAAAATGAAGAAGTTATGGGTAAAACAAGATTGGATAATTTTTCTCATTTTAGCTACGTGAAAATTGGTAACAAATCTATTCCAACCATAACTTAATCAACTTGTATTGTATATTATGTAATCTTGAGATACCATAGACACGTATACAATGTTTCGACCTATCATGTCGACACATCTATATATATTTCGGAACAACCATAGACACTCTATATGTGAATGTTGGAGTTAGCTATACAGGGTTGAGGTTGATTCCAAAATATATATAGTTTGAGTTGTGATCAATACTGAGATACGTATACACTGGGTCGTGGATTGATTTAAGATAATATTTATCGATTTATTTATGTACATCTAATTGTGGACAACTAGTTGTAGGTTACTAACGAGGACAGCTGACTTAATAAACTTAAAACATCAATATTTTGGGATGAGAATACATGCAGGTTTTATAAATGATTTACAAAATAGACACAAGTACGTGAAACTACATTATATGGTTGAATTATCGAAATCGAATATGCCCCTTTTTATTAAGTCTGGTAATCTAAGAATTAGGGAACAGACACCCTAATTGACGCGAATCCTAAAGATAGATCTATTGGGCCTAACAAACCCCATCCAAAGTACCGGATGCTTTAGTACTTCAAATTTATATCATATCCGAAGGGTGTCCCGGAATGATGGGGATATTCTTATATATGCATCTTGTTAATGTCGGTTACCAGGTGTTCACCATATGAATGATTTTTATCTCTATGTATGGGATGTGTATTGAAATATGAAATCTTGTGGTCTATTGTTACGATTTGATATATATATATGTTAAACCTATAACTCACCAACATTTTTGTGACGTTTAAAGCATGTTTATTCTCAGGTGAATACTAAGAGCTTCCACTGTTGCATACTAAAATAAGGACAAGATTTGGAGTCCATGTTTGTATGATATTGTGTAAAAACTGCATTCAAGAAACTGATTTCGATGTAACATATTTGTATTGTAAACCATTATGTAATGGTCATGTGTAAACAGGATATTTTAGATTATTATTACTTGATAATCTACGTAAAGCTTTTTAAACCTTTATTTATGAAATAAAGGTTATGGTTTGTTTTAAAAATGAATGCAGTCTTTGAAAAACGTCTCATATAGAGGTCAAAACCTCGCAACGAAATCAATTAATATGGAACGTTTTTAATCAATAAGAACGGGACATTTCAGTTGGTATCCGAGCGTTGGTCTTAGAGAACCAGAAATTTGCATTAGTGTCTCTTATCGAGTTTGTTAGGATGCATTAGTGAGTCTGGACTTCGACCGTGTTTTCTTTAAAAATAATTGCTTAACATTTTTGTTGGAAACTATGTATTATTAACATGTATATATTATGTGATATATTAATCTCTTAACATGTTTGATATTGTGTGATAGATGTCTACCTCTAGCACAAATCCCATTGACTCACCTAATAATAACTAAGAGTCGAATATATATTGGACTGATTCACAAGTTCCCGAAGAAGAACCGGAAGAAGAATCAGAACCGGAAGAAGAATCAGAACCGAAAGAGGAGGAACCGGAGGAGGAAATACAACCGGTGGGGGAAATAATAAAACGGTTAAGTAAAAGAAAATCCTCAACCAACCGACCAAGGTTAATTATGGACAATGGTGTTTCCGCCAAGGAAGCAAAATATTGGGAGGATTACCAATTCTCCGATGAATCGGATTCCGATGAGAATTCCGATGATGTTATAGAAATTACCCCAACTGAATTTAAAAAGGCAAAAGAAAATAATAAGGGAAAGGGCATAAAAATAGAGAAATCTAATTCCAACCCCGATGAACTTTATATGTATCGTCAACCCCCGAAGCCCTTAAGTTGTAACAATGACCCGGGAACCTCTAAACCACCAGGTTTTTCTAAACCGTTGTGGAAAACGACAGCTCGTATTAGGAGAACATCATATATCCCTAGAAACTTGGCAAAACGAACTAAAACCGAAGAAGAAGAAACGAGCGAGTCGGAATAAGATAGTTGTATTCGTGTGGTGTAATATATGTAATATATGTAATATAGTGTGCTTATGCTTTATGATATATGTAAAAATTGCTTGTATTAATAAGTATTTTTTTTATGAATCTAACTCTTGTCTATTTTACAGTATAAAAACACAAAATGGATAGACAACCCAATATTTTAAGAGACCTACCCGGAGACATGATTGATGAAATCTTGTCTAGAGTCGGTCAGAATTCTTCGGCACAACTATTTACGGCGAAATCAGTTTGTAAGACATTCGAAGAACGTTCCAAGAATGTCTTGGTTTATAAGAGACTTTCGTTTGAAAGATGGGGGATATCACATTGGGAAACCCATAAGTTACGATGTGTTTACTTTGACGCATATATTGCGGGAAACCCAAATGCTATTTTACGCAACGGGTTAAGAAATTATTTTGACTCAATGTATCCGAATATAGGACTTCATGATTTAGAAAAAGCGGTAACATGCAACATAAAGAAGCATGCTATGCTTACGGGTTAGTAATGTTCGCTTCTCACCAAAGTGAGAAAAAGAACATCAGGCTACAACTATTAAACAAAACGTTCCCACAAGTGACGGAGTCGGTAATTGGGGTAAGAAATGAGGTTTTTAGGTTATTACGAGACTGTTGGTCATTACGTAACCCTTGTCCCTTTGACGACGTTACAACACCCTGTCTTATCAACGGCCATAACGGTTATGTTCCACAAGACCAAGGATGGGAAGTAGTCCTAGTAAAACCAGAATGCATGACTTGTTTCTGGACGTATGAATTACGTGTCTTTATTGCCTTTGCTGAACGACTTGTGTACTAGCTAGAATTATCTTCACAAGTATCTTGTATCAAAGTTATTGTGTGCTATATTTCATGCTTTATGTAAAATAAGCGGTATTGTAAGTTTGTAAAATATTGTATAAAAGTTTGAACGTGAAATATTATTATAATCAGTTTTTCATATAGAATTGTAGTAGTTGAATTGTATATTAGCTACTAAGTATGAACTTAACGGGTAGGTACTACCCGAATTTAAACTTATAAAACGCTAATATGAAGAAAAAGCTTTTATAAATGAGTTCATATTATGCTACGAAATACTATTAACTACTCTTAATATTCTGTATGATTAACTTGTTCCATTTGACTATTTTAAAGGAAATGGCACCGACTACTCGACACACCGTGAATATGAATGAAGAGGAATTCCGTACTTTTCTAGCTTCAAACATAGCCGCAGTACAGGTTGCGCTACATACCAACAATAACCTTGGATCTAGCAGTACATGAAATCGTGTAGGATGCACCTACAAAGAATTCACTGCCTGCAAACCTTTGGAATTTGATGTAACCGAAGGACCGATCGGATTGAAACGGTGGACCGAGAAGGTCGAATCGGTGTTTGCCATAAGTAAGTGTACTGAAGAGGACAAAGTGAAGTACGCTACGCATACCTTCACAGGTTCTGCGTTAACATGGTGGAATACCTATCTAGAGCAAGTGGGACAAGATGATGCGTACGCACTACCGTGGTCAGCATTCAAGCACTTGATGAACGAGAAGTACCGTCCCAGAACCGAGGTCAATAAGCTCAAGATAGAACTTAGAGGGTTACGAACCCAAGGATTTGATATTACCACATACGAAAGACGATTCACAGAATTGTGCCTATTGTGTCCGGGAGCGTTCGAAGATGAGGAAGAGAAGATCGACGCGTTTGTGAAAGGATTACAGGAAAGAATCCAAGAAGATATAAGTTCACACGAGCCCGCCTCCATACAACAGGCATGTAGAATGGCTCACAAACTAGTGAACCAGATTGAGGAAAGAATTAAAGAACAGACGGCTGAAGAGGCCAATGTGAAGCAAGTTAAAAGAAAGTGGGAGGAAAACGGTGATAAGAATCACCAATACAACAACAACAACAATTACAATAATAATCGCAACAATTATCCCAACAATCGCAACATCAATCGCAACATCAATCGCAACAACAACAACAACAACAACAACAACAACAACAACAACAACCACCGCAACAACAACAACAATCAGAAGCAGCTATGCCAAAGGTGTGAAAAGTATCACTCGGGGTTCTGCACCAAATTTTGCAACAAGTGTAAAAGAAATGGTCATAGCGCGGCTAAGTGTGAGGTCTACGGACTAGGGGTTAACAGAACGAAAGGAACAAATGGTGTCGGAACGAGTAATGGCGGAGCAAGTAGTGTCGGAGCAAGTTATGCCAATGTAGTTTGTTATAAATGTGAAAAACCGGGCCACATTATTAGAAATTACCCGAACCAGGAGAACACGAATGGACAAGGCCGCAGAAGAGTTTTCAATATTAATGCGGCAGAGGCACAGGAAGACCTGGAGCTTATTACGGGTACGTTTCTTATTGACAATAAATCTGCTTACGTTTTATTTGATTCGGGTGCGGATAGAAGCTATATGAGTAGAGATTTTTGTGCTAAATTAAGTTGTCCATTGACGCCGTTGGATAGTAAATTTTTACTCGAATTAGCAAACGGTAAATTAATTTCAGCAGATAATATATGCCGGAATCGAGAAATTAAACTGGGTAGCGAAATATTTAAGATTGATTTGATACCAGTAGAGTTAAGGAGTTTTGATGTAATAGTTGGCATGAACTGGCTGAAGAAGGTGAAAGCAGAGATCGTATGTTATAAAAATGCAATTCGCATTGTACGAGAAGAAGGAGAACCCTTAATGGTGTACGGAGAAAAGGGCAACATGAAGCTGCATCTTATTAGTAATTTGAAGGCACAAAAACTAATAAGAAAAGGTTGCTATGCTGTTCTAGCACACGTCGAGAAAGTACAAACTGAAGAAAAGAGCATCAATGATGTTCCCGTCGCAAAAGAATTTCCCGATATATTTCTGAAAGAATTACCGCGACTACCTCCACATCGATCTGTTGAATTTCAAATAGATCTTGTACCAGGAGCTGCACCAATAGCTCGTGCTCCTTATAGACTCGCACCCAGCGAGATGAAAGAACTGCAACGCCAACTGCAAGAACTATTAGAACGTGGTTTCATTCGACCAAGCACAACACCATGGGGAGCTCCTGTTTTGTTTGTCAAGAAGAAGGATGGTACATTTAGGTTGTGTATTGACTACAGAGAGTTGAACAAACTTACCATCAAAAACCGTTATCCACTGCCTAGAATTGACGACTAATTTGATCAACTACATGGCTCGTCGGTTTATTTGAAGATCGATTTACGTTCTGGATATCATCAAATGCGAGTAAAGGAGGATGATATTCCAAAAACTACTTTTAGGACGCGTTATGGTCATTACGAGTTTATGGTTATGCCGTTTGGATTGACTAACGCACCAGCTGTGTTCATGGACCTTATGAACCGAGTGTATGGGCCATATCTTGACAAGTTTGTCATTGTTTTCATCGATGACATACTTATTTACTCAAAGAATGATCAAGAGCGCGAAGAACATTTGAGAAAAGTGCTAGAAGTATTGAGGAAAGAAAAACTGTACGCTAAGTTTTCAAAGTGTGCATTTTGGTTGGAAGAAGTTCAATTCCTCGGTCACATAGTGAACAAGAAGGTATCCAGGTGGACCCGGCAAAGATCGAAACCGTTGAAAAGTGGGAAACCCCAAAAACTCCGAAGCATATACGTCAATTTTTAGGATTGGCTGGTTACTACAGAAGATTCATCCAAGATTTCTCCAAAATAGCAAAACCCTTGACTGCATTAACGCATAAAGGGAAGAAATTTGAATGGAAGGATGAACAAGAGAAGGCGTTTCAATTATTGAAGAAAAAGCTAACTACGGCACCTATATTGTCATTGCCTGAAGGGAATGATGATTTTGTGATTTATTGTGACGCATCAAAACAAGGTCTCGGTTGTGTATTAATGCAACGGACGAAGGTGATTGCTTATGCGTCTAGACAATTGAAGATTCTCGAGCAAAATTATACGACGCATGATTTGGAATTAGGCGCGATTGTTTTTGCATTAAAGACTTGGAGGCACTACTTATATGGGGTCAAAAGTATTATATATACCGACCACAAAAGTCTTCAACACATATTTAATCAGAAACAACTGAATATGAGGTAGCGTAGGTGGATTGAATTATTGAATGATTACGACTTTGAGATTCGTTACCACCCGGGGAAGGCAAATGTGGTAGCCGACGCTTTGAGCAGAAAGGACAGAGACCCATTCGAGTAAAATCTATGAATATAATGATTCACACTAACCTTACTAATCAAATAAAGGAGGAGCAACAAGAAGTTTTAAAAGAGGGAAATTTAAAGGATGAAATACCCAAAGGATCGGAGAAGCATCTTAATATTCGGGAAGACGAAACCCGGTATAGGGCTGAAAGAATTTGGGTACCAAAATTTGGAGATATGAGAGAAATGGTACTTAGAGAAGCTCATAAAACCAGATACTCAATACATCCTGGAACGGGGAAGATGTACAAGGATCTTAAGAAACATTTTTGGTGGCCAGGTATGAAAGCCGATATTGCTAAATATGTAGGAGAATGTTTGACATGTTCTAAGGTCAAAACTGAACATCAGAAACCATCAGGTCTACTACAACAACCTGAAATTCCGGAATGGAAATGGGAAAACATTACCATGGATTTCATTACTAAATTGCCAAGGACTGCAAGTGGTTATGATACTATTTGGGTAATAGTTGATCATCTCACCAAGTCAGCACACTTCCTGCCAATAAGAGAAGATGACAAGATGGAGAAGTTAGCACGACTGTATTTGAAGGAAGTCGTCTCCAGACATGGAATACCAATCTCTATTATCTCTGATAGGGATGGCAGATTTATTTCAAGATTCTGGTAGACATTACAGCAAGCATTGGGAACTCGTCTAGACATGAGTACTGCCTATCATCCACAAACTGATGGGCAGAGCGAAAGGACGATACAAACGCTTGAAGACATACTACGAGCTTGTGTTATTGATTTCAGAAACAGTTGGGATCGACATCTACCGTTAGCAGAATTTTCCTACAACAACAGCTACCATTCAAGCATTGAGATGGCGCCGTTTGAAGTACTTTATGGTAGAAAGTGCAGGTCTCCGATTTGTTGGAGTGAAGTGGGGGATAGACAGATTACGGGTCTGGAGATAATACAAGAAACTACCGAGAAAATCATCCAAATTCAACAAAGATTGAAAACCGCCCAGAGTCGATAAAAGAGCTACGCGGACAGTAAAAGAAAAGATATAGAGTTTGAAATTGGAGAAATGGTCATGCTTAAGGATTCACCTTGGAAAGGCGTTGTTCGATTTGGTAAACGGGGGAAACTAAATCCAAGGTACATTGGACCATTCAAGATTATAGATCGTGTCGGACCAGTAGCTTACCAACTGGAGCTACCTCAACAACTCGCGGCTGTACATAACACTTTCCACGTCTCAAATTTGAAGAAATGTTTTGCTAAAGAAGATCTCACTATTCCGTTGGACGAAATCCAAATCAATGAAAAACTTTAATTCATTGAAGAACTCGTCGAAATAATGGATCGTGAGGTTAAGAGACTTAAACAAAACAAGATACCGATTGTTAACGTTCGATGGAATGCTCGTAGAGGACCCGAGTTCACCTGGGAGCGTGAAGATCAGATGAAGAAGAAATACCCGCATTTATTTCCAGAAGATACGTCAACACCTCCAACTGCTTAAAATTTCGGGACGAAATTTATTTAACGGGTAGGTACTGTAGTGACCCGAACTTTTCCATGTTTATATATATATATTAAATGAAATTGTTATTTACATGATTAAGTATTTCCAACATTTTAAGAAATCAAACTTGTTAAGACTTGATTAACTGAAATAGGTTTCATATAGACAATTGACCACCCAAGTTGACCGGTGATTCACGAACGTTAAAACTTGTAAAAACTATACGATGACATATATATGGTTATATATATAGTTAACATGATTTTATTATAAGTATGTATCTCATTAGGTATTTTAACAATGAGTTATATACATAAAAATGAGACTATTAATTTAAGAAACTCGAAAACGATATATATAACGATTATCGTTATAACAACGTCTTACTAGGTACATATGAATCATATTAAGATATTGATACACTTGGTTAATTATGTTAAATGATAAGTAAATATATTATTAAGTGTATTAACAATGAAATACATATGTAAAAATAAGACTACTAACTTAATGATTTCGAAACGAGACATATATGTAACGATTATCGTTGTAACGACATTTAACTGTATATATATATATCATACTAAGATATATTATATATCATAATATCATGATAATATAACAATTTAACATCTCATTTGTTATAATAAACAATGGGTTAACAACATTCAACAAGATCGTTAACCTAAAGGTTTCAAAACAACATTTACATGTAACGACTAACGATGACTTAACGACTCAGTTAAAATGTATATACATGTAGTGTTTTAATATGTATTCATACACTTTTGAAAGACTTCAAGACACTTATCAAAATACTTCTACTTAACAAAAATGCTTACAATTACATCCTCGTTCAGTTTCATCAACAATTCTACTCGTATGCACCCGTATTCGTACTCGTACAATACACAGCTTTTAGATGTATGTACTATTGGTATATACACTCCAATGATCAGCTCTTAGCAGCCCATGTGAGTCACCTAACACATGTGGGAACCATCATTTGGCAACTAGCATGAAATATCTCATAAAATTACAAAAATATGAGTAATCATTCATGACTTATTTACATGAAAACAAAATTACATATCCTTTATATCTAATCCATACACCAACGACCAAAAACACCTACAAACACTTTCATTCTTCAATTTTCTTCATCTAATTGATCTCTCTCAAGTTCTATCTTCAAGTTCTAAGTGTTCTTCATAAATTCCAAAAGTTCCAGTTTCATAAAATCAAGAATACTTCCAAGATTGCAAGTTTACTTCCAAGTTTTCTAAATCCATTCCAAGTAATCATCCAAGATCAAGAAACCTTTGTTACTTATAGTAGGTTATCTTTCTAATACAAGGTAATAATCATATTCAAACTTTAATTCAATTTCTATAACTATAACAATCTTATCTCGAGTGGAAATCTTACTTGAAATTGTTTTCGTGTCATGATTCTGCTTCAAGAACTTTCAAGCCATCCAAGGATCCTTTGAAGCTAGATTTATTTTTCTTATTTCCAGTAGGTTTATCCAAGTAACTTTAGGTAGTAATGATGTTCATAACATCATTCGATTCATACATATAAAGCTATCTTATTCGAAGGTTTAAACTTGTAATCACTAGAACATAGTTTAGTTAATTCTAAACTTGTTCGCAAATAAAAGTTAATCCTTCTAACTTGACTTTTAAAATCAACTAAACACATGTTCTATATCTATATGATATGCTAACATAATGATTTAAAACCTGGAAACACGAAAAACACCGTAAAACCGGATTTACGCCGTCGTAGTAACACCGCGGGCTGTTTTGGGTTAGTTAATTAAAAACTATGATAAACTTTGATTTAAAAGTTGTTATTCTGGGAAAATGATTTTTATTATGAACATGAAACTATATCCAAAAATTATGGTTAAACTCAAAGTGGAAGTATGTTTTCTAAAATGGTCATCTAGACGTCGTTCTTTCGACTGAAATGACTACCTTTACAAAAACGACTTGTAACTTATTTTTACGACTATAAATCTATACTTTTTCTGTTTAGATTCATAAAATAGAGTTCAATATGAAACCATAGCAATTTGATTCACTCAAAACGGATTTAAAATGAAGAAGTTATGGGTAAAACAAGATTGGATAATTTTTCTCATTTTAGCTACGTGAAAATTGGTAACAAATCTATTCCAATCATAACTTAATCAACTTGTATTGTATATTATGTAATCTTGAGATACCATAGACACGTATACAATATTTCGACCTATCATGTCGACACATCTATATATATTTCGGAACAACCATAGACACTCTATATGTGAATGTTGGAGTTAGCTATACAGGGTTGAGGTTGATTCCAAAATATATATAGTTTGAGTTGTGATCAATACTGAGATACGTATACACTGGGTCGTGGATTGATTCAAGATAATATTTATCGATTTATTTATGTACATCTAACTGTGGACAACTAGTTGTAGGTTAGTAACGAGGACAGCTGACTTAATAAACTTAAAACATCAAAATATATTAAAAGTGTTGTAAATATATTTTGAACATACTTTGATATATATGTATATATTGTTATAGGTTCGTGAATCAACCAGTGGCCAAGTCTTACTTCCCGACGAAGTAAAAATCTGTGAAAGTGAGTTATAGTCCCACTTTTAAAATCTAATATTTTTGGGATGAGAATACATGCAGGTTTTATAAATGATTTACAAAATAGACACAAGTACGTGAAACTACATTCTATGGTTGAATTATCGAAATCGAATATGCCCCTTTTTATTAAGTCTGGTAATCTAACAATTAGGGAACAGACACCCTAATTGACGCAAATCCTAAAGATAGATCTATTGGGCCTAACAAACCCCATCCAAAGTACCGGATGCTTTAGTACTTCGAAATTTATATCATATTCGAAGGGTGTCCCGGAATGATGGGGATATTCTTATATATGCATCTTGTTAATGTCGGTTACCAGGTGTTCACCATATGAATGATTTTTATCTCTATGTATGGGATGTGTATTGAAATATGAAATCTTGTGGTCTATTGTTACGATTTGATATATATAGGTTAAACCTATAACTCACCAACATTTTTGTTGACGTTTAAAGCATGTTTATTCTCAGGTGAATACTAAGAGCTTTCGCTGTTGCATACTAAAATAAGGACAAGATTTGGAGTCCATGTTTGTATGATATTGTGTAAAAACTGCATTCAAGAAACTGATTTCGATGTAACATATTTGTATTGTAAACCATTATGTAATGGTCGTGTGTAAACAGGATATTTTAGATTATCATTATTTGATAATCTACGTAAAGCTTTTTAAACCTTTATTTATGAAATAAAGGTTATTGTTTGTTTTAAAAATGAATGCAGTCTTTGAAAAACGTCTCATATAGAGGTCAACATTTTTAATCAATAAGAACGGGACATTTCAGATACTTGATGATAGTGTTTGGATTACGGCTGTTATGATAGAGCATGTTAAATGATCATGATGTAGTATGATGAATAATACCTGCCCTAAGAAGCTCGCTGCTATATTTTTATTTTTATTTATTTTTTTGTGTTTCCACATATGCTACTCACTTCCTGTTCGACTATTACTTTTCGAAAACAACCACTCAAAAACACGCTAGCCTATTACTCCTTTTCGTGAAACCATCATCAAACCACCAATAAAAACGTGATGCTACGATTTTTTTTTTTAAATCACGAAACCCAGATGATGTGAAATTATGATTACAAACATGATGAGGGTTCTGTGATGACAGATCGATGATGAACACGATGAGATGAAAAGAATGATGTTGAGGATGCAGTGGTCGCGAATTCATATTTTTTTTTCTTTCTCTTTCGAACCCATTGTTACAACGATGATGAATAATTGTTGGTCAAGTTTATATATTATAGATGACGATGGTGGTGAAGCATGATGATGTGTATGGTGGTTAACGATTGATAATGGTGATCACAATGGTACATGATATTAATGATGATGACGATATTAATAGATGATGATGATGATGATGATGAGTAGATGAGAATGAAGATGAATAGAAAATGTTGAAGATAATGACATACGAAAAATATATGATATATAAATATGCACGAAAGATTATAACAGAAAATATAAGCGGTTGAATGGTTAAGGTGTGTTTAGGGTGAGCGAGAGGTCTTGAGTTCGAACCAAGGTTGCTGCAAATTATTTATTTCTTTTTCTTGTTGGGCCGAGAACTCCTTTTATGTTGGGCCACGGTTTAAGTTACCTGTTGGGTCGAGATTAACCTACAATGTTGGGCTGAAATATCGTCAAAAGAAATTATGTATCAATTAAGTTAGAAAGAAAGAGATGGAGCTATGGATAGGGGAGTAGTTGGGTTTCGAGAGGTTGTGGGTTCAAGCCTTGTCGTGGGCAAATTTTTTTGGAAAAACATCCTAAGGTAGTCTTTATTATATGTATTATTATTATTATTATTATTATTATTATTATTATTATTATTATTATTATTATTATTATTATTATTATTATTATTATTATGATTGTTAGTGTTATTAATGTTATTATTATTATTATTATTAGTATTAGGAACTTAGTTATTTTAATAGAATAAGTATTATTATTATTATGGTTATGATTAAGATTATTATTATTATATATTCATTAACATTGTTATTGTTATTATTATTAGTTATATCAAAATCAATAAGAGTATTTATATTAAAACCTTAGAATCACTAGTATTATTATTATAGATATTACCCTTACCACTATGATTATGAATATTAACATTATTATTATTATTAATATAATTACACTATTAGTATTACTATTAATAAAAATTTTAATCATTGTTAACAAACATCATGTTATTATCACTAAAGCTATCAGTATTATTATTATTAGTATTATCAATATTATTAACATTAAAATTATTATGAAAATAAAAGTTTTAAAGATATTATTAAGGTTATAAGTATGTACTAATCATATTAACAATTTTATATAAAATATTCATAAATAACAAATTAAGTATTTTTAATATATTACAAATCAGATATATATATATATATATATATATATATATATATATATATTAATCATTTTGAATATATACACAAATTAAATATATAATATATAAATTAAGATATAATAAATAAAGTTGTTCGATTACGATTATGTGTATTAATAAATATACAAATGATATAGGTTCGTGAATCCGAGGCCAACCCTGCATTGTTCAGTATCGTCATATGTATTCTTACTACAGAATACAATAGTGTGAGTTTCATTTGCCCATTTTCTCTTTACATTTTTGGGCTGAGAATACATGCAAATGCTTTATTAACTGTTTTACAATATTTATATGTGTGAGTTTCATTTGCTCCCTTTTTAAATGCTTTTACAATATATATTTTTGGGACTGCGAATACATGCGCTATTTTTATAAATGTTTTACGAAATAGACACAAGTAATCGAAACTACATTATATGGTTGAATGATCGAAGCCGAATATGCCCCTTTTTACTTGGTAACCTAAGAATTAGTAAACCGATCTACTAATTGACGCGAATCCTAAAGATAGATCTATTGGGCCTAACGAACCACATCCAAAGTACCGGATGCTTTAGTACTTCGATGTTGTTTTTATCATGTCCGAAGGATTTCCCGGAATGATAGGGGATATTCTTATATGCATCTTGTTAATGTCGGTTACCAGGTGTTCAATCCATATGAATGATATTTTGTCTCTATGCATGGGACGTTTATTTATGAGAACTGAAAATGAAAATCTTGTGGTCTATTAAAATGATGGAAATGATTATTTATGTTAAACTAATGAACTCACCAACCTTTTGGTTGACACTTTAAAGCATGTCTATTCTAAGGTATGAAAGAAATCTTCCGCTGTGCATTAGCTCATTTTAAGGATATTACTTGGAGTCGTACATGACATAATTCAAAAGACGTTGCATTCGAGTCGTCGAATTCATCAAGATTATTACTAAGTCAATTATAGTTGGATATATTATGAAATGTTATGCATGCCGTCAACTTTCGATGTAAAGCAAGTTGTCTTTTAAAAACGAATGCAATGTTTGTAAAATGTATCATATAGAGGTCAAGTACCTCGCGATGTAATCAACTATTGTGAACCGTTTGTAATCGATATGGACTTCGTCCAGATGGATTAGGACGGGTCTCTACACCACGAATGATTGTTATTTGATTAAATGTTAGAAAAAGGTTTGATCAGGCCCTTCATCGCGTTTTGGGTCATTATATCGCGTCCCAGGCTATCGCAAACCGCGACAAACACAACCAATACGTGACGGTTCCAGAACCCCCGACCTATCCACATTATCGCGTTTCGAGGTGGTTTGTCACGTTCTGGGCATTGCGAAACGCGACACATGGTCGCGAAACGCGATGATGTCGCTGTTTGACACTTTTGACCCGAATTAAATGGCATCTTTTGGGAGTGTATTGGTCTTTTCACTTGTGGCCGGTTTTGGGGACTTAAAAGCTGATACAAGCTTATCCTAACTCATTAAACACTCTTTCAACTACATCACATTCAATTTTAAAGAGAGAGTTAGGGTTTTAGTGAGAGAGAGCTCACTTGGAGAAGAAGGAGACCAAATCTCACCCGAGTCCAAGTTTTAAAGTTGTTCCCTACGTCTCTAGCTACGATTTGATAGTGTTAGTAAGTCTTAACTCTGTGTTTTGAGTTTTAATTGAGGTATGGCTAGGGTTTGTTCATTTAAGACTTGTAAGACCCATTTGGGGGTTAAATGGGTAAACTTGGGTCGAATTGGTGTATGGAAACCCTAAGACTTGTAATCTAGGGTTTGGCCTTGTGATTTGGGGTTGTAAGTGTTAATTGTGTTGTTAATCACTAATATGCTTGTGAGTTAGTGAAAGATCTTTAATGGGTGCAAGTTTGATCAATTTTGTGAGTCTAAATGTTTAAATGGGTCAAATGGGTAATAGTTGACCTAGTTGGGAAAGATGGGTATGAAGTGCCCTAAGTTTGTGTTAGTTGGTGTCGTTAGACCCTAATCACTAGCTTTTAGTGATTTAGGATGGTCTTGACCATAAATGGGCGATTTTGGATAAATGGGTAATTTAATGCAAGCAAGTCATTAAATGCACGAGAGTTAAGTGTTGATGTCTAGTTCAACTAGATTGAATGTTGAATGTGTACTTAATGTATTAGGTACTTTGCGTTGAAGCTTGCGGAGTTGTTAATCCATCGCCTAGTCGATAAGGTGAGTGGAATAATTATGTTTATATGTATATGACGTATTTATTTGTGAATGTTATGATATGAACCAACGAGCCGGTAGTACCATAGCATGTAAGTGACGAGTGTCGTGATGTGAACCACGAGCCGGTAACATCAAATGTGAACCACGAGCCGGTAGCACTATAAAATGAAGTGTGAACCACGAGCCGGTAGCACTATAAAATGAGGCGTGAACCACGAGCCGGTAGCGCCAAAGTGTGAACCACGAGCCGGTAGCACTATAAAGGAGTATGACTCAAATGCGTAGTGGCGTGAACTAAGGAGCCAGTAGCGTCATAGCATTACGTATGGTGTGAACCACGAGCCGGTAGCACCATAGCGTTTATGGTTAACTATATTGTGTTGTTTTTGTTGATTATTTAGCATATTATATATATTGTGTTGAGTATATGCTAATGTGGTTTTATGATATTGTACGGATTGTTAGCATTATGAGTAGGATGACATGCTATTTGAGTTATAAGTTCGTATGAGGTAATTGGTGGGTGTGATTGCAAATAGATGGGTTATATATGTGTATGTATAATTGTTGCACTCACTAAGTTTTGCTTACCCCTCTCGTTGTTTACTTTTTTTAGGTACAAGTATGGAGAAGGGAAAATGGGTTGCCGGTAATTAGATATTCCCATGTTGGTTGCTAGTAGGAGCTTTTGAAAGTCGACCTAGCGTTTTGGGTAGTTTAGCCCCATACCATGCTCGGGTGTTGTTTGGCTTAAAACTATCATTTAATGGGTCGCACTTGTAAACATTTGATTATTAGGCCTTTGTGCCTCTTTATGTAAACATTAAACTTGTTGTATGTTTAAACCGGTGGTATGGAATGGTTTACGTGATGCAACCATTTAAATGGCGCGTTAATGGTTTGTTATTTTAAAAAAAAAATAAAAAAAATTAGTCGGGTTGAATACGGGTTGGGTTGTTTAAGTGTTGAATATTGTGGTGGTGATGTGGTAAAATATTATTGGTAGTTGAGTATAAAAATATTAATTAATAATATGTGAAAACATGTGGCGAAATCAGATTGGCTGAAACAAATTTGACATACCTTTACTCTCCCGTCGAATTTCCGAATGACGCCCAGAGCGTCAACTTTTGACGCCGCGCTAGGGCGTCAAGGGCGTTAAAAAAGTTGCCAAGTGGGATGACTGACATTGCGTTCGGAATAGTCTAAGACCGGTTGTTACCTAGCATGAGGTTGGCATCAAATCCCAACTGGCAACTTTTAACGCCTACCAACTCATGTTACGGAGCGTGCGATTTAACGAAATTGGGGTGTTAGTTACAATTGAGACGAACAAAGATGGAGGCTGTCTCCAATCAATCAAATTTCAACAACTATTTATCCATACTATCATTTTATTTATATTTTATTTATATTTATATTAATATCCAATTTTCACACACATTTTATAACATCACTCAAAAAAAATTTACTAATATTTATCACTCATATTTACAGTAAGCATAACACACCCTTCAAATTTAACATTATCACATCACATTCAGAATTTTCTCTCTTTCAAAAAGTGCAAAATCTCACTCCACGTCACATCTTAAAACCTTCACCATAACAAATGGTCTAATTGCTAAAAGAAAACTTTATATGTAAAAAAAACATGATATCTGCTGTAGCATGCTGTCAGTTACTATAAATATTGTTTGCAAATTATCCATGGTAGTATTATAAGGCAGACACAGTATGCATATGTGAAATACTTTATTCTATTAATATTTGATTTCAACATTATAATTTTAATTCTAATTCTAATAAAATTACAACTCTTTATAATCAAACTACTGTAGCCTAAACATATTGACTAAAAATACACCAATGTGTATTATTACTTTATGCCTTACATTTATAAAGAAAAAATACTAAACATTACACCTTAAATTTAATTATTTATCAATATCATACTAAACAACAGAGGTTTTATCACATAAAAAAAACTGCTTTTAACCTTCTCAAAATTCAATCAAAAACCCCATCTTCACTTTGGACAAATAAGCACAGAATCCACACACAATCTACCTTAACTCCTTAAGTATGTGTAAAATCGATAAATACCATCGAAAACTTTATCTTCGATGGCACCTTCGATTCCTAAACCACAAAACAACCAACTCGATAAAGATTCTCACCGGCTTTTTATCCCGACCATGAATGTGTTCAAAAATGCAAATCTGATGATCAAACCGCCTGGCGGACCACCCTAACTTCAGGCGGAAGAACAGATTGTAGGTTCGTACAGGGAACGGGAACTCGACCTCACCATTTACTTCAAACCACCACCAAATTTGTTGCAAATAGGCCACACAATGAAATTTACATCCACCAAAACAGAAACTTGTATAAATATTAAATAGCCGTAGCATTGCTAGTACATTATCGATTATGAACTGTTGGCAATTTAACTAGATTCCTTGGTGGGAATCGATTATGAACTGTTGGCAATTTAACTAGATTCCTTGAGGAAATTCGACTCCAGTATCTACAAATCATCAATACCAGTTATCGATAAGCCAGTGAAAGATATTGAAACACAAGGGTTTGTGTAAAAAACCCAAACAGACCCGACCAGTTTCCATACAATTAGTACATATGGCCAGCACATTTTTCTAACTCGGAATATGACTACTAATGTTTGTATATAAACACATACAACAACACATACTTCATAACATGAATACCATGCTCTTAACAGTTCTCCTATAATAAGCATCGGTAGAATTAATAAAGGTGTTCCAACTTACCATTTTGTTTTACACATTCATCAAATAAAATTCAAACACAAACCATTCTATTTAAGCATTCATCAAATAAAATTCAAACAAACCATTCTATTTTAAGCATTCATCAAAAATGAAGAAGAAGAAAAAGACAAGTAACACATCCATGGCGCTTAGTTAATCATATCATGATGATGATGATAAGCAAAATACCAGAAAAAGCAACAACTATCTGGTTTACTTCCTCTCACCCTTCTAACAGCATGCATCGATTATCTCCACACCCCTGTTGTACAGGTCCCGGCGCTCTTTCTGGTACTTAATCTCCATCTGCTTCAGATACTCCCTCACCTCACGACGCTTGCGCAATATACGTTCTTCTTCCTCATCTATTTTTCTATATTTGTAGGCCCTACCACTACAATGAAAACGGTAAGTGTATATATATATATATATATATATATATATATATATATATATATATATATATATATATATATATATTGTAGAATTGGATAAAACTGGAAACATAACAAAAACCAATAGATGGTAGATAGATAGTTTACTAACCGAGTGTTTATAAGATAATGTGTTGTTAGCCATAGTCGTCTACAATATACCAATTCGAAAGGATAACACAGTTAGGAATATATGGTTTATATATGTATATGTAATAATAATGTAAATTAAAATAGTAACCATGAAAAAATTACCAAAAGAGTAGAGTAATGCAAGTATAGTAAACTCACCGTTGTTCATAGGGTAGGGTTTTATATTCATCGAATGACACTTTTAATAACCAAGCAATACCAGTATTGTCGTCAAAATTGTCTTCTTCAGCTACAACCATCAATCAAGTTATTGTTAGTTATCGGAAAATATATATTTAATAATTAGGATTAATTTATCAATTGAAGAAAGAATGAGGAAAAAAAAATAAGTATGCAAGTACGTACCTCCTGGTTTATATGAATCAGCATCCTTTGTTGCTATTTGTTCTTCTTTATAACGCATGTAGTCTGCTACAATCAATCAAACAAGTCATTAATAATAGAAAAGTAATGAATTTGATCAAATTGGTCAAATAAATATTTTAAAGGATAATATTGCAGTCAAACAAAGAGTCTATAATTTGATCCAGTACCATGTTCCAATCATCAGGTCAGTGTTGAAAAATATTACTCCGTATTATACGCAAAAGGGAAATACCACAGTAAAAAAAACCTCCTCCATTTTCTTATTATTATTTATCCAAATTTTATTGAACAGGGATTTCTATTACCCATGTAACTACGAAAAGCTATGTAACTATATTGAACATTAATCTCTTTTCTTTCGTCAGTCTCATATTATATTGTTAGAGGGTATGATTTTGACCCATTTGCCTCTTAACATGTCAATTGTTTTTAATGGGGCATACTTTAAAAACATCAATAGCACAGTCCTTAAAACTTGTCTTCGAACATACACGTCCCTCGCAAAAGTCTATAACCTTGTTAATGATTTCCCTTTTGCAATACATAGGCTTACTGTCACTTCCAACGTTGAGAAGGTGTTGAACCACTCTAGACTCCTTGCAAAAAACCTCCGTGTTAAGGGGTACTCCCCCGCCGAAACATTGTAAAACAAACCGAATGTTTCCGCTATCACTATCGACTTCGCTATCGGCTTCGCTATCGACTTCGCTATCGACTTCGCTTTCGACTTCGCAATCGACTTCGCTTTCGACTTCGCTTTCAACTTCGACTTCGCTTTGTTTATCTAGCATGTTTTCTGCTGCAAGAATCAATCAAGTTGTTAATAATATAATAGAAAACTAATAAATTATTATTATTATTATTATTATTATTATTATTATTATTATCAACAATAATAATAATCCAGGAGGTCAACGGTCAACAGATACACGCATGAAAAACAAGATCAGCACCAATGTCCTACTTTAGAATGTAGATCTTCTTGTGCAACTTCCAAAAAAAAAAAAAATTCCCCCAAAAATCAAAAGCTAGTTCCAAAAAGACATAGATGGGATACAATTTAATTAGAGATGATAGTTGGTGGTATAAAAACCCTTTTTATTAGTCTTGCTCTAATGAGTGATGATATTAACATATTTTCAAAAAAATAAGATTGAGAGATATTGGTGTTCCTGTCCATCTAGCACACTTTTAGTTTGATATTTGATATCATTTATATGGTGTATCGTGAATGTCTTATGCAATTTGTTTCAATAACTAAAACCACAACCAAATGATTCGTGCTTCTTGAGTTTTATATTTTATTAGAGTATTGATAATTTTAGTGTTAGGGTGAGTAGGGGTCAACAAACACTTCTGTAATTTGTTCTATTATAAGGAATGATTACTTTTACTTGAGGCATTATAACAGTTATAAATAGTTGATAGATAGTTAATTACAACATATTTTGTGGGTTCACTAGATTGCAAATCAAATTGGGTGTATGATCTTAAATTCTGTCGTTTTTATGGGTATCAGTTGACACCGACCCAATTCGTGTTGGTTATCAAATGGGCTGGAAGTTGATTCTTTCAGTTCCTGCTCATGTTGCTTAAAGGATATACATTTAAATCATATGTTAATGTTAATAGTCTATTTTATTATCTACTTAATTGCATATCATTGAGTCCATATTAAAGTGCTGATATTAAAAGACTCACCGAAAGTATTTTAAGTTATGCATATGAGTCCATATGATTTAACTTATGCAGATATTATGATTGAATCCGTATTACAGTGCTAAATATTAAAGGACACACTCAAAGTGTTTAAGTTATGCATATGATATACTTTTAAACGTATGTTAATTGTTTATTTTCTTCTGTGATGATATTTTCTTGTGTAACAGTTCATTATCATTAATTCAACATTACTTCCAATGGAAACAGAACACTTTATGTTTTGTAAAATCGATTTGATGTTTAAAACGAATTGAATTGAAGGAACGTACCTGTAACTTGTCCCGATTTTAATATGTGAAAAGTCTGGAACGAACGATTTAGGGTTTTGGTGAATGAAATAAGGATGAAGATGGTACTTTGGTAGCGTAAGATTGTGGCTGGAACGAACGATTTCGGGTTTGTAATCGATTGATCTTTAACCGTGGCGTGTAAATTTCCCTTAATCGGCTATTGGGCTAAGGATAAAGATCGTAAGGGCCAAGGTGAGGTTTTTTTTTTTTTTTTTTTTTTTTTTTTTTTTTTTTTCATGTTAATCTTGTTTTCCAAATTAAACTTGTTTTTCAAGGATAAAGATCCTAACGATAAACTATATTGTATAAAATTATATTAAAATTTATTATTATTTATTACAGATTATTATATTATTAGTATATTATCTATTAGACAAAAGTTATGAATAATACTAAGGGGTTTTCGTCTTTTCACATTTTTTCCCCTTCCAAAAAACTCCCCACACTTTGTTTAAAAAATAAAATCCCCCAAACAGAGGGTAAAGTGTTAAATCAACATTTTTCTAAAAAAAAATCTTAAATAAACTCCAATCAAATATTCAACGGGTCATATCTTCCCGCCCGCAACGAGTTAAATTTTTCCGACATCATCTTTAAGTTCGAAATAAAGATACGAACACAATGTCACTAACTGTCACACCCCCAAATAGGGTCTGGGGTATTTGTGACTAATTATATCAAATCACAGTTGTATAAATGAGAACGACTCTATATGAGACGTTTTATTGAGTTTTGCAGCAGAAGATAAATAGATTACATTGTATTTAGAACATTAAATGTCTTTAATTGATATGATAGGTAATGAAGACTCCAAGCATAGCAAGCAATCATCATCAAAGCAGCAAATATACAGCGGAAACAATATTTAAGTACCTGAGAATAAACATGCTTTAAAAAGTCAACACTAGGTTGAGTGAGTTCATAGGTTTGTCATAAATAATGATTTCAGTAATAGTAATAGATCACAAGATTTAATAAAGACGATATATCATGTATATCAAAAGTATGCCATGAGCGTATAATATCAAAACTAAACAATTTAACCCCGAGACAATACATATGTAATTGTCGAGATCATTATTATACCACCAATTAACCTAACGTCAACAGTGCGGGACGTTACTCCCAATAGCACTATTTATAATAATTCTGTTTGCCTCTTCATTATCTAGCAATTAATGATATTACAAAGCAGAGTTTTGCATGTTTCATATCAACACAATAAAAGTACTCATGTTGGTCGCATAATAGTTTGCACTTGTGTCTATCCGTTATAAAATATTGCATTTATTCTCAGCCCAAAAATATAGATAAAAAGGGAGCAAATGAAACTCACGATACGATACGATAGTTTGTAGTAAATATGCATATGATGGCACTGAACAAGTGCAGAGTTGACCTCCGATTCACGAACCTATATCAATTATTTATATATTAACACGTATATTGAACATATAATGTTAATCAAACCAGTTTGTGTATAATATATTACTTATAGTAATATATTTGTTATTTCAATTATATATATATATATATATATATATATATATATATATATATATATATATATATATATATATATATATATATATATATATATATATATATATATATATATATATATATATATATATATATATATATATATATATATATATGTTATTTGAAAATAGTACTTTAAATATATTTATTATAATTAATTAAGCAGTGTTCATTATAAAAATATAAATATAGTTCTGTTGTAGGTTTTGAATATATTTTTATACAACGAGTATTTATTTAGTAAAATAATATTAATAAGTATAAATATAAATTTGTATATTTTTACGATAATAATAATAATAACCTAAATGAAATTTTAATTATAATTTTAATAACAATGTTAATTTTTAATAAAATGATAGTTTTATTAGAAATGATAATTTTTGTAAAAATGATAATAACGATAATAATTTTAATAATAACAATACTAATAATGATAATTATACTTATATTAAAAATGATAGTTTTGTTTAATAATAATAATAATAATAATATTACTAATAGTTACAAAAGTGATACTAATACTAATATTAATGAAAATAATAATAATTTGTGTTGTTTTCAAAATAATAATAATAATAATAATAATAATAATAATATTAATCATAATAATAATAATATTTAAAATGATAATAATAATGATAGTTTTAATAATAATACTAATACTAGTAATAACAATGATGATAATACTAATAATTAGTTTTATAATGATAATAATAATAATAATAATTTTAATCATAATGATATTACTAATAATAACCTTAATGATAATACTTAATAATAATAATAATAATAATAATAATAATAATAATAATAATAATAATAATAATAATAATAATAATAATAATAATAATAATAATATTACTAATACTAAAATAAAGATAATAATATTAGTAATGATAATACTCTTAATAATAATAATGATAATAATATAAATTATGTTATTGATATTAATAATCAAAATGTTAATAATGATATAGTTTTAATGATAAATAATAAAAATAATGATAATAATATTAATATGACAATAAAATGATAATTATAATTAATAATAATGATAATTTATTATTTTAATATTAATGTTAAGTATTAATACTAATACTAATAATATTAATAATATATTAGTAATTATATTAATGATAATGGTAATTATTAATAATAATTATTATAATACTGATAATAATAATGATTGTAAATGATGTATATACACACACACATGTATATTTACATATCTTTTTATAACCGGTTATTCGTGAATCGTTGTAATTACATAAAAGTTAGGTTTAAATTTTGTCGAAAATTTTCGGGTTGTTATAGTACCTACCCGTTAAAAGAAATTTTGTCCCGAAATTTTAGTTGTTGCCATCAGTCGTCGTTGTTTATAAACAGGTGAGGATATTTTCGTTTTAATTGGTTTTTCACGTTCCCAGGTATACTCGGGGCCTTGCGTGAATTTCAACAGATAGAATATTGTTTGTTTCTAGCGTTTAAATCTTACGATCCATAAATTCTACGAAGTGCACTTTATTATTAATGCGGAGGTTATCTAAAGGATTTAACAAGAGTGTCATTGATTAGGTTTTCTCAGAAAGAGATGATGACGCTATATAGGCATTTCAATACACATGAAATGAATAATAGTGAGCTTATTTAAACCTTGAGCGTTTATGCCACAATATTAGGGTAGACAAAATAGAGAGGAGTTCGTGAAAATCACGGTTATGAAATTTGATAGAGATCATCATTCTTTACAGCAAGAATGGTGAATATGAGTTGAAAATTAGAGTTTTATTGACATTAAATAATATGGATAAAACGATTCGATTATAGAAAGAGTATAAACGAAGCTATCGTAAAAGATTGAAATGAGGAATTTAAATGTTCGCCTTAACTTTCGACATGGTTAAAGTTGATTTCCGGAATTCAAGGAATTAAAAAAAATCTTTGTAATCTATAAGATTTGATTCTCCGATAATTAAGGAATTTGAGATTTTCTTTGATTTAATGCGGTGAATTGCCTTGATTGTCGTGTATGGAATTTCGCTATAAATTAGCTTCTTCTGTTTCATTATCTTCACCACTTCTATACTTGCTTCCTCAATTCATACTTCCAAAAGATTTATTAATATGCTCCATCCAGTTCTAATTCTGGATATAGTCCTGACTTTTATATCTATCGTTCTTCTTTTTCATCTGTCGCCGGAAGAGTCGGTTTACTTCTACTATGCTCTTGGATTTATAGTGTTTTTAGTTCTCCCGTGTCTTTCTATTGCTATACGCATTGATATACACGATTTGTAATTTCGGTGTTGTTATCGGGCTTTATATTTTCCCTTATATGTCGGAGCTCTATGCTCTTGTTTTCTCTTCTCGACTTTAAGTAAAGCGAGTAATGGTCCAGAATTCGTAGGTATGGAGTTTCAAATGATCATAATATACAATGTAGAAAGGAAAGGTAATAGCACGATTTGATTTGTTAAATTACCAGAATATCCGAAAAAAGACCGAATCATCAAGAAATATATTTTCTTGATATGTTTAGAGGTTAAATAGAATGTAAGAGTCGTGTAACATGGTACATGATGAGGGTATGATCTGTGAACCTTTATCACGTTCCATTAGAAACTCAGCATGACTTACTGTAATATAATCACGTTGGCCTGACGTCATTATATTATACTAACTCATGCTTCAATTCCCAACACTTCTCCAGAAATCATTCATAATGTAAACTTGAATTTTACAGAATATAGAAACTAAAACAATTTTATTTATGATGTAATAAAGATATCGCAAAGAGATAATTAATTGCGGACAATAATCGTTATGAAAATATCTTCAGAGATATAGAGGATATTTATAACGAAAGATACGATGATTTTATAATCGAGGAAAATTCTTCTGTAGAAATTTAGAATGCGTAAAGAGATCTTCGGTGATTTCCTTCAGAAATCGAATCATCTAGATTCTTTGTTTATAGGTTTAGTCCTTGTGATTTGTCCAAAGCCTCCTTCATGTTTTGCTCAATCCGTTTTTCAGTTCTAAATTTTCCATTGAGCATTTCCAACACATAATTCTTTATTATCAAGCTTCTGGTCATTAAGACCATCTACAGCTTTTGCTGCTTCATCAGTATTATTAAGGTTAACGAATCTGAATCGCTAGTTCTAAGGTGTTTTCAAGGATTTGGAGTTGAAGTGTTTAAGCGTAGGATGTAACTAGAAATGTTGCAAATCTCAAAAGTAATGAATGATGGTTTCGGTAGTTTGATGTGATAATTCATCACAGAATACGAATGAATATAATTCATGAGAATCAGAATTGAAGAATGTACAATGTAATATATTAATGTGAGATATAAATATTTCTCGGGTATTACCTACCCGTTAAAATATTTTCACAATTAACAGTTTGTACAAAAGAATTTGAATATATACCCACATATATATTTTCTTCGGATGTAAATTATGGATTTAATGAGTTAATATTATATTAGTCTCATCTGATTTGAGGTTGGAACAAGAATAAATAATCTCCAAAACTTTAGAGATTACATAATCTTCGTGAAATATTTCTCTAATGAAGTTATGAATCAATACTTCATCGTTCATTGTTATTGATATTCTTCGGTATATGATGTTGATGCTCGTGAAATTCTTGTGAAATTTCACAAGGCACGAATAATGTTTTCTAGAAAGTTTCGAGTACATCAAAAATAGGAGTGTAAGATCAAACATGTATTTGATTAATACACTTGGTTTATTATGAAATGGAGTTTATTGTGCTGAAGTGGTGATTAACGATTGTTAAGTCATTAATGAAGGATGTACATCATAGCATATTAGTGATATGAATTAACCAAGTAGTACATACTAGTTAAGATTCACACGTAATAGCTTAGTACGAAAAGATTTGTTATTGTTCCAACCATATATATATATATAAAAGTATACATATATAATTCTTCGGGAAGAATGAGTCAATACATCTTAACTCATTATTACTAATATTCCTTGATATCTATGGTGTTGCTGTCTTTAGTAGTTTCGGAGTTTGCGGAGCTTGTGATGCTGCTGGTGCTTTTAGTGCTTGCGGTTTTGGTGATGTTGGCGGTATTGCTGGTACTGGTGGTGCTGGTTATGCTGCTGGTGCTGCTGATGCTTGTAGAATTCGCACCATATTCTCCAGAGCCACCACTCGAGCGCGAAGCTCGTTGACTTCTTCTATTATTCCGGGATGATTGGAGGTTGGAACAAGGGGGAGAATAAGATCTAGAATTTTAGATATTATATATTCGTGGCGGGATATCCTGGAAATGAGGGTGAAAATGGTGTTCCGGATTGGTTCGCCGGTAAGCGCTTCAGGTTCTTCACCAAGAGGTGAATTCGGTTGGTGGAAGAGATCACCTTCTTCTTGTCTCCATTGATTAAGTCGACTACGAACCTATCCCCAATTCATCCAGAATAGATGATGACTGATTGGTTCGTTTGTTCCGGTTACGCTGCCATTGGAGCTCGAGGAGTTCGAGGAATCCATATTATGTGTTTGGAATAGGGTTTGGTATGAAAGGGGTGTTGGATACTGAATGATATATTCGTCTCCTTGAATACGTATATAGCAAAAAGATTTCCGTAATTTACGGATAAAATTTAGGAAAAGTGTTAAACAAAGTCTATTGGGATAGATATGATAAGATATGATAAGAAATGATGTGTCTATATTCCGTTTATGCAATAATGGCAGTATGACGTGTCGAGATTTAAAAATGACAAGTATGTAATCAGATAAACTTTCGATTAAAGACTTTCAATTCGCAATGGCCTATTCAGGTCTAGGGGCTTGAGCTATAGGATCCTTTAAATCGGTAATCCAAACCCTTCCATTCTAGAGTTTCGTAGACGCCATCCGTCAAGAAAATTCAATGATCAAAAATAATGAGAAAACAAAGATTTTGAAAGTAATGAATATGAATAGTAGAGATTTCAAGAATAGTGGTTAACATTTCATGTAATACATATGTAATACACAAAACCATAATAGATGACAAAGCAATGTCGAGAACGGTGTCACATTTAAATGTGATGGCGAAATGGGAGAGTACTTAGGAAAGTGAGCAAAGTTCTTAGATTGGCTTGGCATTCTAAGGGAGATTAAAGAATTTAATAAGCATAGTTTCTAAGGTATAGTGTAGCATTTAACAATTAAAGGCACTATAGTCAAGGAAAGTTATAGTCCTACATTGCTAAGGTACCTAATTGTATAAGGCACACATAAAATGCAATCCTGGTTCTCTACAACAGCCTGCTCTGATACCAATCTGTGACACCCCCAAATAGGGTCTGGGGTATTTGTGACTAATTATATCAAATCACAGTTGTATAAATGAGAACGACTCTATATGAGACGTTTTATTGAGTTTTGCAGTGGAAGATAAATAGATTACATTGTATTTAGAACATTAAATGTCTTTAATTGATATGATATATAATGAAGACTCCAAGCATAGTAAGCAATCATCATCAAAGCAGCAGATATACAACGAAAGCAATATTTAAGTACCTGAGAATAAACATGCTTTAAAAAGTCAACACTAGGTTGAGTGAGTTCATAGGTTTGCCATAAATAATGATTTCAGTAATAGTAATAGATCATAAGATTTAATAAAGACGTTATATCATGTATATCAAAAGTATGCCATGAGCGTATAATATCAAAACTAAACGATTTTACCCCGAGACAATACATATGTAATTTTTGAGATCATTATTATACCACCAATTGACCTGAGGTCAACAGTGCGGGACGTTACTCCCAATAGCACTATTTATAATAATTCTGTGTGCCTCTTCATTATCTAGCAATTAATGATATTACAAAGCAGGGTTTTGCATGTTTCATATGAACACAATAACATGTTACATGTCAACACAATAAAAGTACTCATGTTGGTCACATAATAGTTTGCACTTGTGTCTATCCGTTATAAAATATTGCATTTATTCTCAGCCCAAAAATATAGATAAAAAGGGAGCAAATGAAACTCACGATACGATACGATAGTTTATAGTATATATGCATATGATGGCACTGAACAAGTGCAGAGTTGACCTTCGATTCACGAACCTATATCAATTATTTATATATTAACACGTATATTGAACATATAATGTTAATCAAACCAGTTTGTGTATAATATATTACTTATAGTAATATATTTGTTATTTCAATTATATATATATATATATATATATATACATATATATATATATATGTTATTTTTATATGTTATTTAAAAATAGTACATTAAATATATTTATTCTTATTAATTAAGCAGTGTTCATTATAAAAATATAAATATAGTTCTGTTGTAGGTTTTGAATATATTTTTATACAACAAGTATTTATTTAGTAAGATAATATTAATAAGTATATATATAAAGTTGTATCTTTTTACGATAATAATAATAATAACCTAAATGAAATTTTAATTATAAGTTTAATAACAATGTTAATTTTAATAAAATGATAGTTTTATTAGAAATGATAATTTTTGTAAAAATGATAATAACGATAATAATTTTAATAATAACAATATTAATAATGATAATTACACTTATGTTAAAAATGATAGTTTTGTTTAATAATAATAATAATAATAATAATAATAATATTACTAATAGTTACAAAAGTGATACTAATACTAATATTAATGAAAATAATAATAATTTGTGTTGTTTTCAAAATAATAATAATAATAATAATAATAATATTAATCATAATAATAATAATATTTAAAATGATAATAATAATAATAGTTTTAATAATAATAATAATACTAGTAATAACAATGATGATAATACTATTAATTAGTCTTATAATGATAATAATAATAATAATAATAATTTTAATCATAATGATATTACTAATAATAACCTTAATGATAATACTTAATAATAATAATAATAATAATAATAATAATAATAATAATAATAATAATAATAATAATAATAATAATAATAATAATAATAATAATAATAATAATAATAATAATAATAATGATATTACTAATACTAAAATAATGATAATAATATTAGTAATGATAATATTCTTAATACTAATAATGAGAATAATATAAATTATGTTATTGATATTAATAATCAAAATGTTAATAATGATATAGTTTTAATAATAAATAATAAAAATAATGATAATAATATTAATATAACAATAAAAATAATAATAATAATTAATAATAATGATATTTTATTATTTTAATATTAATGTTAAGTATTAATACTAATATTAATAATATTAATAATATATTAGTAATTATATTAATGATAATGGTAATTATTAATAATAATTATTATAATACTGATAATAATAATGATTGTAAATGATGTATATACACACACACATGTATATTTACATATCTTTTTATAACCATTTATTCATAAAATTTTCGGGTTGTTATACTAACTATACGCAAAACGGACGCTTTTTAAAAAAAGCTAAATATTTGAGTCCACATTTCATACACGTTGATTTTTTCCTCATGGGCTCCGTAACTATTTTCATCTATTAACAACATATACATATGGGTCTTATTATTATTTTTAAAAATATATTTAGTATTTTTTTATATTACTCAGTAAATATTCTATTCTTAAATCATACGGAGTGTTAATATAAGATAACGAGTTAATTGCGTTAAATTTTAAAAAGTCAACAACTCCATAGTGAAACGCGGAAATACACATACATTGTTAATTTAAGATAACATCTAAATCTTTGATGGTTTATACCTTTTCGTTCAACTCGAGTTGCGCTTCAACGACATCATCGTTAGCCACGAAATAATTTTGCAAAATAAACATAATAAAATACATTGGAAACCGAACCCCGGCGTGAAGCGAGGGTTGAAAAACTAGTTATAACTAGTTTATAACCCGCTAATTTATAACCCTCGCTGGATTATATATATTTACTAGTTTTATGAACCCGTGCGTTGCACGACACTTGTATAAATTAGTATACGATAACGTTAGTATTGATACTCATCAAATGTGTATAATACAATTATAACAAAAAAAATTATTTATCACCGATAACATTTGTATCGAAATCATTACTATCAAAAACATTGTATACGATAACGTTAGTAAAGCACACACTTCATATAATGTATGATTAGATGAGTATGAGGTATTGAAAACATTAGTATCGTAAACGTTAGTATTGATTGTTGAATACAATTACAATACAACAATCAGTTGTTTCCATTCGATGTCGCAAAATTTCTTGGATATATAGTGATATGTTTTATGAGCACGTGTGTTAAAATATTTAAATATCATACTTTGTATTTAGTATAAATATTTGATTGATTATTTAAATTAAGTTATATACCTAATTTTATTTAAGGTTTATTCATTTATTTTTCGTATATTTCACACACATATTTATGTTGTGGAGTTTAATTTATGCTCAAATATAGTCTTACGTATTAGGACGCAGATCTTGTTTACTATTTTTTTATGTGTATACCCGCTAATAGCCAATAATAATATTGTCAGATTTAATATTTAAGTAATTGTATTGTACTTAGAATATGATTAAACAATATTAACTTTTATATTTATATTATTTTGTTTATTTATTTATTTAATATATATCATTATTTATATTTTATATTTTTGTTAATGTCAAAAGTAAAGTTCTATTGCCCCTGTTACTTCCATTTTTATATTTATATTATTTTATTTATTTAGTTTAATATTTAAAATAATTGTATTTTATTTAGAATATGAATACTTTCCTTATTTGAGATAATCATTAAATAGATGGGAAAAACGATAGAATGACATGTAGCAAAATTAATGAGAAGTTGACACGTCAGCATAATGACACGTACTTATATATGTATAGATATATATATTTATTTATATTCTTTTCATAGCTAAAAGGGATGTAATTTTCACAATATTGATACGTGAGTGATGTTTCCATTTTCAATTATTATTATTATTACTATCGTTATTATCACCAAAGTTATAATCAAGATAACGTGCACTATATATGAACCTCAACGCTACTTAAAGCCTAGGGTGATCCTTGGTACCATTATGGGACGCTTGTGGATCTCGAATGCCAAACATAGATTTTGATCAAGAGATCCTGGGCCAACCGGTAACAACTGATCATTCAAGTGACTTGTATGATAGCAACGAGATTTGAGATTGTCGTACAACGTCGTGTTAAAGATTATAACCTGGACTTTCTATAATTGGAAAGTTACTAAAAGTGGAAAATTTCCATAGATAATAACCTTTCCGAAAATAGAATTTCTTTCAGAAAACCATTATCATTGGTATAGTTACCATACTTATGTCTATTAGACAACATCTGATCGTACATTCTATCTCTAGGTTGAGATCCTGGTCACTTATTTTCATTCATTTCATTCCTTTCAAGGAATACTTCAACTGCTATTTAAGGTGAGTTTTCACAGTTCCCTTTTTATCTATATTTTTGGGCTGAGAATACATGCGCTACTTTTATAACTGTTTTTATGAAATGAATACAAATACTAAAACTAATTTTTCATGAATTTATTTGATTCCCTTTTACTCTTTACATTTTTGGGCTGGGAATACATGCACAACTTTTATAACTGTTTTACACGCTAGACACAAGTACCAACTATTAAACTATGCTATACCCGGCTATGTCCGACTAAGTCCCTAACCAACAAGTATAAACACAACTTGTCTTTGGGGCAAACTATGAACAACTTTTGGATCTACGTGATCTGCTAATTGGTCCATATGAGATCAAGCTTATGAACAACTTTTGGATCTGCGTGATCTACTTTTTGGTCCCTGCTAGACCAACTTTATGAACAACTTTTGGATCTACGTGATCTACTAATTGTTCCCTGTGAGACCAAGCTTATGAATAACTTTTGGATCTGCGTGATCTACTAATTGGTCCATGTGAGACCAAACTTATGAATAACTTTTGGATCTGCGTGATCTACTAATTGGTCCATGTGAGACCAAGGTTATGAATAACTTTTGGATCTGCGAGATCTACTAATTGGTCCTTGCGAGACCAAGCTTATGAACAAAAATCTTGTGGTCTAACACTATTACTGAAATCATTATTTATGACAAACCTATGAACTCACTCAACCTTTGTGTTGACACTTTAAGCATGTTTATTCTCAGATACTTAAATATTGCTTCCGCTGTATATCTGCTGCTTTGATGATGATTGCTTGCCATGCTTGGAGTCTTCATTTCATACCATACTTATGTCTATTAGACAACATCTGATCGTACATTCTATCTCTAGGTTGAGATCCCGGTCACTTATTTTCATTCATTTCATTCCTTTCAAGGAATACTTCAACTGCTATTTAAGGTGAGTTTTCACAGTTCCCTTTTTATCTATATTTTTGGGCTGAGAATACATGCGCTACTTTTATAACTGTTTTTATAAAATGAATACAAATACTAAAACTGATTTTTCGTGAGTTTATTTGATTCCCTTTTACTCTTTACATTTTTGGGCTGAGAATACATGCACAACTTTTATAACTGTTTTACACGCTAGACACAAATACCAACTGTTAAACTATGCTATACCCGGCTATGTCCGACTAAGTCCCTAACCGACAAGTATAAACACAACTTGTCTTTGGGGCAAACTATGAACAACTTTTGGATCTACGTGATCTACTAATTGGTCCATGTGAGATCAAGCTTATGAACAACTTTTGGATCTGCGTGATCTACTTTTTGGTCCCTGCTAGACCAACTTCATGAACAACTTTTGGATCTACGTGATCTACTAATTGGTCCCCGTGAGACCAAGCTTATGAATAACTTTTGGATCTGCGTGATCTACTAATTGGTCCATGTGAGACCAAGCTTATGAATAACTTTTGGATCTGCGTGATCTACTAATTGGTCCATGTGAGACCAAGGTTATGAATAACTTTTGGATCTGCGAGATCTACTAATTGGTCCCTGCGAGACCAAGCTTATGAACAAAAATCTTGTGGTCTAACACTATTACTGAAATCATTATTTATGAAAAACCTATGAACTCACTCAACCTTTGTGTTGACACTTTAAGCATGTTTATTCTCAGGTACTTAAATATTGCTTTCGTTGTATATCTGCTGCTTTGATGATGATTGCTTGCCATGCTTGGAGTCTTCATTTCATATCATATCAATTTAAGACATTTAATGCATTGTTCATTAAATACAATGTAATCTATTTATCTTCCGCTGCAAAACTCAATAAAACGTCTCATATATAGTCGTTCTCGTTTATACAATTGTGATTTGATATATTTAGTGACGTTATTCTTTCAGGCCCTATCTGGAGGACGTCACAGATTAGTATCAGAGCAGTGTTGTTGTAGAGAACCTGGATTGCATTTTATGTGTGCCTTATACAATTAGGTACCTTAGCAATGTAGGACTACAACTTTCCTTGACTATAGTGCCTTTAATTATTGCCTTTAACTGTTAAATGCTACACTATACTTTAGAAACTTTACTTATCTTAGAATGCCGAGCCAACCTAAGAACTCTGCTCACTTTCCTAAGTACTATCCAATTATGCCATCGCATTTAAATGCGATACCAAGATTTCAGAAATTCTTGACATTCCTATGTCATCTATCATGGTTTTGTGTATTACATATGTATTACCTGAAATATTATCCACGATTTTTGAAACTCCTATAATTGTTACTATTCATACTCAAACGTATATAACTCCCTGTTATATATCACGTACCTATATGCCTTATGCTTTATGCATCGGTTTGCGAACCGGGAAAATGTCATTGAGTTATCAAGAATCTCAAAGACATTATAATGTCATCACTATTCACATTCGTTACTTTTAAATCTTTGCTTTCTCGTTATTTTTTATCATTGAATTTTCTTGACGAGTGACGTCTACGAAACTCTAGAATGGAAGGGTTTGGATTACCGATTTAAAGGATCCTATAGCTCAAGCCCCTAGACCTGAATAGGCCATTACGAATTGAAAGTCTTTAATCGAAAGATTATCTGATTACATACTTATCATTTTATGATCTCGACACGTCATACTGCCATTATTGAAGTATAGACACATCATATCTTATTATATCTTATTATATCTTATTATATCTATCCCAGTAGATTTTGTCTGACACTTTTCCTAAATTTTCTCCGTAAATCACGAAAATCTTTTTACTATATATACGTATTCAAGGAGACAAATACATCATTCAGTATTCAACACCCATTTCATATCAAACCCTAATTCCAATCACATAATATGGATTACTCACTTGATTCCTCGAGCTCGAATAGCAGCGTAACCGGAATGAACCAACCAATTAGCCATCATCTATTTTGGATGAATTGAGGGTGGGTTTGTAGCCGACTCAATCAATGGAGGCAAGAAGAAGGTGATCCCTTCCATCAACCGAATTCACCACTTGGTGAAGAACCTGAAGTACTTACCGGCGAACCAGTCCGAAACACCATTTTCACCCTCATTTCCAGAACAGCTCGCCACGATTATATATTATCTAAAATTCTAGATCTTATTCATCCCTTTATCCAAACTGCCAATCATCTCAGTATAATAGAAGAAGTTAACGAGCTTCGCGCTCGAGTGGTGGCTCTGGAGAATATGGTGCAATATCTACAAGCATCAGCATCACCAGCAGCATAACCATCACCACCAGTACCATTGTAACGACCCAGATTTTTCCGATCATTTTATACCTATGAGATTAATATTTACATAAATTAAACCTTACCAACATGATAAGTAATCTAAATTGTTGAGATTTATGTTTTTAAAAAGAGTTTTACACAACGTTTGACCGTCCAATTTGACCAATGATATCACGAACTATATAACAAACGATAATTATACGTTTGTGTATATATATGTATTTATATATATTTAACATGATCTAATAATGGTTTAACATCTTATTGTGTACTAATAACAATAAGTTATAAGTATACTTTGAGACTACTAACTTAAGTTTTCAAAATGATAACTATACATAACGTTATTTGACATATATACCTTTAACCTATAATACTTATACAAGTATCGTATAAATATGTATTTAATCACTTTTAAAGGGCTTATATACATAAAACAATATAAGTATATTTACAAAAGATAGCTATATTTGAATTCTCGTTCCATTTCCTCAAAATTTCTACATGTATACCTAGAGTATATGTACTCGTATCATACCCAGCTCCTATACGTATTTACTATTAGTATATACACATCACAATCATTTTATTAGCAGCCATGAGTCAGCCAATTTTGGATCTTAGCATGCATGATTAATCAATTTGGCATATTACAAGACTTTTGCACAATATTACAAATTTATACATCTTTTCACCACCATTTATACTCCATTCCAATTTCATTTTTACTACACATTTTCTCTAACCAAAAACACACTCTTAGGAACCTTAAGTGTTCTTCACAATCTCAGCAAATAACCATGAAGATCTAGCTTCAAAAACAAGCCTTAATCATCATAATAAATTCCTTACAAGAAAACTTCAATAATCCTTCCAAAAATACAAGTTTACTTCCAACCTTTTGATCTAACTCCACCACTCTTTGATTCCAAGATTATTTCTTATCTTTTGCAGTAACTTTGTCCAAGTAACTTGAGGTAGTAACCTTGTTCATAATCTTATTCAATTCATATTCATATAGCTATCTTATTTTGTGGTCTAAAATTTTAACAACAAGAACATAGTTTGAATGATTTCAAACTTGTTTGCAAACTAAATAGATCCTTCTAACTTAACTTTTAAAACACTTCAAGACCTGTAATATATCATAATGATATGCTAACTTAACAAGATATAACTTGGTTTTACAAAGAACATCTTAAAAACTGAATCTACGTCGTCGGAGTGCAACCGGGGGCTGTTTTGGGTTGGATAATTAAAAACCATCTTAAGCTTTGAATTGGAAGTTCATGTTCTGGAAAAATGATATTTCTTATGAATATGTTAACACATAAAAATTTCATGGTTTAACTCAAAGTGTAAGTATTTTTAGAAAAATGATCATTAAATGTTATTTTTATGATAGAAAATGATCACTTTCATAAGTTTCACCAAAGTTTGACCTATAACCTATGATTTCAAATACAACCTAAGGTATTTTCAGTTCATATTCTTAAAATTTGGCTCTATCCAAGGAAGTGGCAAGTTGAACCAACAAAAACGGAGTTGTAATGAAGAAACTACGACTAAAACAAGATCGGGTATCCGAAGCTAGTTTAGCTACGAAAATATTTGGAGAAAAATTAAATTAATCATATATTTCTAATTAATATGATATTTCATATATATTTACTTATGATTTGATTTTATATATTTCAGGACCACCCGTAAACAACACGAGAAGATTAATCATAAGACCTCATGATTGTACGCAACACGTCATTTGACAACACGGTACTTTATGTACGCAACACGTCACTTGACAACACGGTACCATGGGTCGAGATTAATTCTGATCAATACGAATACGATGGGGTCTTTATTTATTTTATTTAAGCAACTAATTGTGGACCACTAACATCGGACTGCTAACTACGGACTAAGAAAATATTAAAAGTATATATATATATATATATATATATATATATATATATATATATATATATATATATATATATATATATATATAACGATTACTTAAAAAGAAAATATGTTGATATATTATATATATGGTTAGGTTCGTGATATCTATCGGAGACCAAGTCGTGATAAATACCTTCAAGGCAAAAGTGAGTATATAGTCCCACTTTTAAACTCTAAATATTTCGGGATGAGAATACATGCATTTTATGATTTACGTTATGGACACAAGTGATTAAAAATATATATTCTACGTTGAGTTGTACCACTGGCATACTTCCCTGTAACTTGGTAACTATTATTTACATGAGGTATTGTAAACGCGAATCCTGTTGATAGATCTATCGGGCCTGACAACCTCAACCGGACTGGACGACCAGTATTCAACGGTTGCACAGTACTTCGTTTCGGTAACTACACTTGGTACGGTGTAGTAAGATTTCATAATAAAGGGAATATGCGACGTTGATTAAATGTTAAGTATGGTTATCAAGTGCTCAACAACTTAGAATATTTTTATTAAAACGTTTATATATGAAATCTTGTGGTCTATATTTATAACGCTGCCGGCATTAAACCTATATCTCACCCACTTTATGTTGACGTTTTAAGCATGTTTATTCTCAGGTGATAACTAAAAGCTTCCGCTGCAACATGTTGAATTTAAGCAAGATCTTGAGTATGCATATTTGTGTCAAAAATAAAACTGCATATCGGAGGATTTGTAATGTAAAATATGTTGGAAGTCGTATTGTTATTATTACATGTAAAGTTTGTAAGTCTAAGATTATCGCTAAACGATAATCATTATTAAGTTGTTTAAACCTTGTATTTGTAATAAAAGCTATGGTTTGTATTGTAAAAACGAATGCAGTTTTTGAAAAATGTCGCATATAGAGGTCAATACCTCGCGATGAAATCATATGTTATTGTAATCGTCCTTATGGTTAAGGTCGGGTTATGACAACCATCAGCATCACCATCAACAGCATCAGCTTCACCAATAACAACATCTTCATTCCACGCCTCAACGTCACACTCAGTACCTCAAACATCAACATCATACGCCCCTAGATACCAAGGAATATCAGTAATAATGAGTTAAGATGTATTGACTCATTCTTCCTGAAGAATTATATATGTATACTTTATGTATATGGATTGGAACAATAATAAATCTTTTTGTACTAAGCTATTACGTGTGAATCTTAACTAGTATGTACTACTTGGTTAATTCATATCACTAATATGCTATAATGCACATCCTTCGTTAATGACTTAACAATCGTTAATCACTGCTTCAACACAATAAACTCCATTTCATAATAAACCAAGTGTATTACTCAAATACATGATTGATTGTATACTTTCATTTTTGATATACTCGAAACTTTTTAGAAAAACATTATTCGTGTCTTGTGAATTTCACAAGGATTCCACGAGCATCAACATCATATACCAAGGTATATCAATAACAATGAACAATGAAGCATTGATTCATAACTTCATTAGCAAAATATTTCACGACAATTATGAAATCTCTAAGGTTTTGAAGATTATTTATTCTCGTTTCAACCACAAATCAAATGAGTTTAATATTATATTAACTCATTAAATCCATGATTACATCTGAAGAATATATATATGAATGTTTATCTTCATAAAGATTGTAATTAAAAATTCTTTTGTACAAACTGTTAATTGTGAAAATATTTTAACGGGTAGGTAATACCCGAGAAATATTTATATTTCACATTAAAATGTTACATTGTACCTTCTTCAAGTCTGATTCAATAATCAGTAACTATCCTATTTACATTCACAAGATATAAGTATCCATTCACTAAAGAACAACCACTTTCATACAAATTCAATTACATATTCTAATTTTGACATATCAGAATCCAAGTAAAGCTTTAGCAGGTGTTATCTTCCTAAAGATCACTACATTCATGAATTATATTCATTCGTATTCTATGATGAATTATCACATCAAACCACCGAAATTATCATTCATTACTTTTGAAATCAACAACGCCTATTCGTCAACCATTAGATCCGTTGACGATTACAATCAGCGTTTAATCATCTAAAAATGAAATTTATTGAAACCATCTCGGATTGAAAATCGATGATTAAAATATGGCTGCATTAAATGCAGAGGAAACAGCAAAATTTTAGAAGGTCTTAAGGGCCAAAAGTTTAATGATAAAGAATGGTATAAACTCAGATTTGGAACTGGAAAACGGATTGAGCAAACTATGAAGGAGGCTGTGGACAAATCACAAGGACTAAACCTGCCTTCAAAGAATCCAAATGATTCAATATCTGCTGAATTCATTAATGAATACCTTGCTTCTGACTCTAAACCTTTACGGACAAATCTTCTTTATCATCCTTCGATATTAGAAATTCTAAGATATCATCGTATCCTTCGTTATAAATATCCTCTATATTTCTGAAGATATCTTCATAACGATTCTTGTCCACAATTAATTATCTCTTTGCGATATCTTTATTTCATCATAAAGGAAACTGTATTAGTTTCTATATTCTGTAAAATTCAAGTTTAAATGTTTTGAAGAAGTGTTGGAATTGAAGCATGAGTTAGTATAATATAATAACGTCAGGCCAACGTGATTATATTACAGTAAGTCATGCTAAATTTTAATGGAAGATGATGATTCATAGACTTTATAATCATCATTTGCCATGATTACATGACTCTTACATTCTATTTAACCTCTAAACATATCAAGAAAATATTTTTCTTGATGATTCGGTCTTTTTCGAATATTCTGGTAATTTGACAAATCAAATCGTGCTACTATAATTCCTTTCTACTTTGTATATTATGATAATTCGAAAACACCATACCTACGAATTCTGGACCATTACTTGTTGTACTTAGAGTCGAGAAGAGAATAAAAAGGCAAAGAGCTCCGACATATAAGGGAAAATATAAAGCCCGATAACGACACTGAAATTACAAACCGTGTATATCAATGCGTATAGCAATATAAAGACACAGGAGAACTAAAAACACTATAAAACCAAGAGCATAGTAGAAGTAAACAGATTCCTCTGGTGGTAAATGAAAAAGAAGAATGACTGCATATATGGTCAATATAATAACAAGTATCAATATGGGATTGAGCATATTAACAAATCTTTTGGAAGTATGAATTTAGGAAGAAAGTATAGAAGTGGTGAAGATAATGAAACAGAAGAAGCTAATTTATAGCAAAATTTTCAAACACAGCAATCGAGACAATTTACCACATTTAATCAAAGAAAAATCCCAATTTCCTTAATTACCAGAGAATCAAATCTTATAAAGATTTACGAAGATTTCTTTAAATCCCTTAAATTCTGGAAGTCAACTATGACTACGTCAAAAGTTAAGACAAAACTTTATTACCTCATTTCACTCTTTTGTGATAGCTTCACTCGTACTCTTCGAGTAATTGAATTATTTTATCCATATTATTCAAAGGTGATAAAACTCTATTTTTCAACTCATATTCATCATTACAATATTCTTGTTGTAAACAATGACGATCTCTATCAAATTTAATGACTGTGATTTTCACGAACTCCTCTGTGTCTTATCTGCCCCAATATTGTGGCATAAACGCTCAAGGTTTTAAATGAGCTTAATACTATTCATAACACATTTCATGTTTTCAGTTTACTGAAATGCTTGTATAGCACCATCATCTCTTTTGAGGATAACCCAGTCAAATAACACTCTTGCTAATCCTTTAGATAACCTCCGCATTAATGATAAAATGCACTTCATAGAAGAACCTATAGAAATTATGGTTCGTATGATTTAAACGCTTGAAACAGAACAATATTCTATCCGTTGGAATTCACGAAAGGCCCCGAGTATACCTGGGAACGTGAAGACCAAATAAAACGAAAATATCCTAGCCCGTTTACAAACAACACTGATTGATGGCAACAACTAAATTTCGGGATGAAATTTCTTTTAACGGGTAGGTACTATGACAACCCGAAAATTTCCGACTAAATTTAAACCTAACTTTTATATGATTCCGACGATTCACGGACAATTTTATGTAAATATATATATATATATTAATTAAAAAGGTTACGTGTTATAATAATTTCTATTATTTAAACGATTTTAAAATAAACTTTAAAATATAATTGATTTTGAAAAAACTAAATATTAAATAAAGATTTCAAATATATATTTCGAAATGAATATATATATATATATATATATATATATATATATATATATATATATATATATATATATATATATATATATATATATATATATATATTCAATGTAATGAATTAGTAAAAAGAAAATAATACTTATCATGTAGTAAATGTAATAATAATAATAATACTTATCATGTGATCTACTAATTAGTCCATGTGAGACCAAGCTTATGAATAACTTTTGAATCTGAGTGATCTACTTTTTGGTCCCTGCGAGACCAACTTTATGAACAACTTTTGGATCTAAGTGATCTACTAATTGGTCCCTGCGAGACCAAGCTTATGAATAACTTTTGGATCTGCGTGATCTACTAATTGGTCCATGTGAGACCAAGCTTATGAATAACTTTTGGATCTGCGTGATCTACTAATTGGTCCATGTGAGACCAAGCTTATGAATAACTTTTGGATCTGCGAGATCTACTAATTGGTCCCTGCGAGACCAAGCTTATGAACAAAAATCTTGTGGTCTAACACTATTACTGAAATCATTATTTATGACAAACCTATGAACTCACTCAACCTTTGTATTGACACTTTAAGCATGTTTATTCTCAGGTACTTAAATATTGCTTCAGCTATATATCTGCTGCTTTGATGATGATTGCTTGCCATGTTTGGAGTCTTCATTTCATATCATATCAATTAAAGACATTTAATGCATTGTTCATTAATTACAATGTAATCTATTTATCTTCCGCTGCAAAACTCAATAAAACGTCTCATATAGAGTCGTTCTCGTTTATACAATTGTGATTTGATATATTTAGTGACATTATTCTTCCAGGCCCTATCTGGAGGACGTCACAGAAGATGATGATGAAGAATGCAAGCTTCAAATGGATGAAACCTCAAGTAGTAATACCCCAAGCCACACACCAACACCTTCTTATTTTGGTTAGGATTTTCTACACTTGAAATTACCCTGCAAAAACTAAAGAAAACCTTTTCTTTTTCCTCAAAATTTCGGCCAGCCCAAAGGGAGAGAAAAATCGGAGTTTTGTAATCCCTTGATATGTGTATTTGCATGTGTGTTGAGTACCCAATGTGCCTAGGTACTTATGCATATGGAGATGGGAAGCAACCACATTAAATGACCAATTAAATGTGTCTAGGGCATGCAAACTTGCACTCCCAATGCCACTCCCACTTTATAAAATAGTTTTTATAATAAAACATATTTTATAAACTTCCATATTATTTGTTATGTATACATTATTTTATAAAACCAATTTCATAAAATGTAACATAACTTAATTAATTATTTAACTAATAAATAATTAAATCCTCGTTATATAAATTATTCCATAATTTATATACATATCAAGTGATTTAAGAAAACCATTTTTCTTATAATTCAAGTGTCGTGTATTATAATCAACGAACCAATCGCTAAGATTAAATACGAATAAGGTGTCGGTAAGCTTGTTATTGGGTATGACCTGACTTAGATCAAAACATACTAGCCACATTAATTTAATATGTCAAACGTTTTTCACAAAGAGTTGAGGATAAGGCCCGTGGCTAATTCATTAGACATGTTACAGTTTAGACAGTGCAATCGATCAATTAGGCTTTTCATCTTAAGAACGTATGATGAGACCGATTGGGAGTCGTCCATTCGACAAGCATGAAGCGCTCGAACCATTTCGAAGCGCTCAATACGAGCTTATTGAAGGAACATTTCCTTTAACTGAGTGATCATCTCGTATGCTCCATGATGCTCAAAATCCTTTTGGAGTTCGGGGATCATGGTCCCAAGCATAAGGCAAGAAACTTGCACCGAATTGGTGCAATATTTCTCCCAATATGCCATACCCTCGACATCATCCTCCTCGGGTTGATCAGAAATGGGGTCTTCCAACACATACGCCCTATCCTCAAGCTTGAGGACAATTCTTAGATTGCGATACCAATCCATGAAATTTGTATGGTTGAGTTTTTCCTTTTCGTGGATGGACCTCAATGATAGGTTATTAAAGTTGATTGGTGTATTAGGAATGTTGTTGTTATTGGCGGCCATCTACAAAATTTAACAAAGTTGGTTTAAGTATCAATTTTAATTTAACAATCAATACCCTTTTATATCCAATTGATATATTAAATTTTAGAATCCAACGGTAAATCAAATTCCGGTTAGGTGACATTTATTCCGTTATTTGATTTAGCTAGGTAGTCATTATATGACAATTGCAACCCTTTGTAACTTCTAAGGTATGGGATCATGCAATCCATTTGCATGGCATATTTATCCCATCAACGCCTATTTGTTCCTCATGCTTCGGTGACCCTAAGTTCATGATTCCCAAATCAAGTCGTCCTACTTGTATAGATGTGTAAACTTAACATACAAGTGGTTAGGTGACCTTTATCCCACAAGTATGTTAAATTCACCTTAATCATATTAGTTTGCTCATAACGGTTAGGTGACCTTTATCCCATCATGAGTTCCCTAATATGCCTACGTGTCACACAAAAGGATGGCGTTAAACTTGTTTACCTTGCATGTAAAAGGGTTTTTAAGGTTTCTTTATTCTAGTTCAAGAAAACTTTTATACCATACACTAACATGCATTTAGTGTGTGGTACATGTGAAAATCCATTTTCATGTCATGTAATAAAACCAATTTTATTACTACAAAATCCATTTAGTCATTTCAAATTTAACCAATTAAATTTTAGTTTTATTCTTTGCAAGTTGTTAACAATGTAAGATAAACTTGTAGTATACAAACATACAATCCACAATCAAACAATAAACAACCAAGCATGCAAAGAATATGTTCACAATCAAGCCAATTTGGTAGACATTTATTTAGCCGAAAACAAATGTCACCGGTCAATGGGGACAAACACAAATTTGGAGATTCCAAAATCTCCCACTAAATCTTGCATCCAAATGCTTCCTCTTTGTGTTCTTTCTTGACACCATCTTGTATCTTCATCTTGTTACAAAATATATCCTAATACATTTTTCTCTAGAAAATGAAAATACAATCCTAATCTATTTTACATACCAAATATAAAATAAATTACATGACCAAATGAATAATTATTATTACAAACCAATTGAATAATAACAAATCAACCAAACATCCAACCAAACACATGGACAAGGCTTAGATTGTGAACATCATCATACAACCAAGTATGACCAAAATGGAAAAACCCAAAACCCATTTTTGGGTCCCCATGAATTCGGCCAAAATTACAACCCACCCAAACCCGAAAGATTTTTCATTCTACTTTCATGCATGTTCATAGAATGCAAATATAGTGGGTTTAATAACCATCTTGAAGCATATTCCAACAACTTCGACTCTAGATACCATTGTTGGGATTTAAAATGTTTCAAAATACTTAAAACCATTTAAGAAATAGACAAAGCGGAAGCCTGTAAAATCGATTACAAACATATTATTCTTTAACCATTTAAAGTCAAATCCCAAATAGGATCAAGTTGTGAAATATTCTTACAAACTACAAGATAGAAAAAGGTTATACCTACTCCAAGTTAGGAGGTAACGGTGAAGATGATGATGAAGAATGCAAGCTTCATATGGATGAAACCTCAAGTAGTGATACCCCAAGCCACACACCAACACCTTCTTGTTTTGGTTAGGATTTTCTACACTTGAAATTACCTTGCAAAAACTAAATAAAACCTTTTCTTTTTCCTCAAAATTTTGGCCAGCCCAAAGGGAGAGAAAAAAAAGGAGTTTTGCAATCCCTTGATATGTGTATTTGCATGTGTGTTGAGTACCCAATGTGCCTAGGTACTTATGCATATGGAGATGGGAAGCAACCATATTAAATGACCAATTAAATGTGTCTAGGGCATGCAAACTTGCACTCCCAATGCCACTCCCACTTTATAAAATAGTTTTTATAATAAAACATATTTTATAAACTTTCATATTTTTGTTATGCATACATTATTTTATAAAACCAATTTTATAAAATGTAACATAACTTAATTAATTATTTAACCTATAAATAATTAAATCCTCGTTATATAAATTATTCCATAATTTATATACATATCAAGTGATTTAAGAAAACCATTTTTCTTATAATTCAAGTGTCGTGTATTATAATCAATGAACCAATCGCTAAGATTAAATACGAATAAGGTGTCGGTAAGTTTGTTATTGGGTATGACCTGACTTGGATCAAAACATACTAGCCACATTAATTTAATATGTCTCTCGGGCATACGAAATACCTTCATGATCAACCATTGGTGCCAATCAATAGGTTTCTTTTTCCAAGTTTTTTTTGAAATCTAATTAAAACTTTGTGTTTGAATTTTGGAGATGATAGAAGCGGGGATCCATTCCTTTTTTGAGAAGACTTTGAGAGTTCTATGTTTCCATTAAATGTAACAAATAATCCATTTTATGGCTTGCCATAAGGAGGTCCTGAAGTTATTTTGGGTGAAGGGTTGGTTGTTAATGATGGCATCGTGAGTATTTGAGATAAGTGTAGTATCTTGATTCAACCAATCAAGAACAAGTCTCCAAATTTGCTGAGATTTAGGACAATTGACAAGTGTATGTGCCACAGATTCAACGTCAAGGGCACATTGTGGGCAAATGATGGAGTCTAAATCGATGCCTCTTTTATCAAGTTCAATTCGTACCGGTAGCTTAAGTTGTAATGCGCGCCACACAAAGATATAGATTTTTTGTGGGACAAGTTTCTTGTACGGGATTGGTGTATTTGAGGCATTAATACCAAACTTTAAATTGTTTAAAAGTAATGATAATGATTTTGTTGTATACGTGCCGGATGGGTCGAGGGTGTATTTCCATGAATCGGGGCAATTAGTGAGGGCAGCCGGGGATATTAGGTTATTTAATTTCGTAAGTTCATTTAGAGCTCGTGCTGACGGAGGGCGAGACCAACACCAGTTTCCAATCGAAGATGAATCAGCTTGAATAATTCGATCCGCAACCGAAGCATCCTTGTTGGATTCGAGCATATATAATCTGTGGAAAGTCGATCTAAAACATTCGGAACCGCACCAAATATCATTCCAAAATTTTATGGAGGAGCCAGTCCCAATCTTTTTAGTGATTGAAGTGGTAAATGCAGCGCCAGTAATATCTACAATTTTGCCAGCTTTGATAATCTCTTTCCAAACCGTGCGACCTGAAATGTTCCTGCAAGAAACGTTAGTATCCAACCCCCCCCCCCCTCTCACCCCTACCCCATAAATACTCGTGAATCATGTAGTTTAATGTATTATAAAATTGGTAGTTTTGTTAGATAAACACATCATGTAGCACATGAGGTTTGCATAGTTTTTCATAAATGTAGTACATAGTTGAAAGTAAGTAAACGTAACGAGTTAGTTAGGATATGGAACCTATAGTTAGAAATTTATCTCTCTTATATATAATAACAAAAGGTAAATTAGCTCACATTTTAAAAAGAGACACAATCTTAGCCATCCATTACATTAGCTTAATTAGATCTAAACCATTGATTAACTATTAATCTAGATTATGAACTAATAATCCCAATGTTCAATTGTTTGATTACACATATACCCCTAAAATAAAAAAAATATGCGGTCGGTTTTTCAAAATTAGGGGTTCTATGCTTTCTTCCAGATGTGTCACCTACAATCCATAGCAAAACCATCCTCCTCTCTCTTTTCTCTTACAAAAAATTCGTCTATAAACACTTGCAGAACTATTGTCATACAAGAAAACATACAAGAACAGAGCATACAATCTTACAAGAACACATTCAATCGCATACAATCAAACTTGGAGATTCCAATTTGATTTACCGTGCTACTAATTGTAAAACTAGGGTTCGTATAAATTCTTCTTCGTCATCAAATTAGGGGTTTTGCTGATTTTTTTTCTTATTGACGAATCTTTCGGCGACATAGATGGTATGTATGAAATATGTTTTAGATATTTTATTTCGGATTTTTGGTTTATATCAAATAAGTTAAATCTACTGTTTTGGATCTATATATTTTGAAATTCGATACGGGTTTGTTTATTTTTTAATTGATTTTCACAAATTCATCCTCATAGACGACTAGCCCGCTAACAATAACATCAGTGTTTGAATTCGATTTTGTATCAGCAATCTACCAGGCATCTTCACCATTTATCAAATCGGTTGATTTACTAAGGTTTGTTTGATTAATAAGGATGTTTTGATTGAATGATAAATATTTTTTTTGCACTTGAAGCGTTTGCTTAAATGCTTGAATGAATATATAAATGGTACTGAATGAACACGACTATTTTTATTGATTTACAACTGTAGTCATATGTCAATATTGCACCTGTATGTTCACATTGGTTTTTTTTCAGCCTTCTAGAATCAGGATCACATTAGCAAGAAGAAAATGGGCATGTCATTATGTAAAAACAAATATGAAAATATGCTTCTATAGATTTAATATGTTTTTGTAGCTGTTAAGTTTATTGAGCTATTAATAACTTCGTATTTATTACCTGTTGGCTAATATTATCATTATGTCCAAGAATGTCATAGGGGTGAATAAAGTAAATAAACAAAGAATCACATTAATACCCATTTTACGTGCTTAGATATGTCATTTTTTCATGATTATATTTTGATTTTGATTGGTACTCGATTTTGTGCAAAATAAGAATAAGAAATTCTCAAACAATGTCGTTCAAGATAGATGTATGATGCTGCTTCACTTTATGGGCTCAAAATCTATTCTTAGACAGTTGTGGTGCACGTCATTACATATCATATTTTGGTATATATGTGACTAATTTTGTTTTTGAACATGCATTGCTTGATATTGATACGAAGTTCGAAAATATGCTTCATAATATCAGGGTGTTCTGGCTCAGAGAAGATCCCGAGTAATCAATTCCTTTTGTGTAACATCCTGATGTCAGGCCTGGATGAAATTACCTATTTGCCCTTTTTGTCCGTTTGGTGTTTTAGTGAGCATTTTATTAAATTGATTATTTGTTGAGTGTTTTTATTTAATTATTAGTCCAGTGGGTTTGTTTGTGACCAGGGTCACAGAAATTATTTGTTTATTAAATTTGAACTTCGTTTGGACTACCGAACGAGGTGTGTTGCGTTTCAATAAACAGATAAATACCCGTGTTTTATCAAGAATGAGATTTAATCCCCATTTATAAGCCAAAAACCGCTTCACCCCTTGTTTTATTTCCTGATTCGTGGTTTTCTTCTTCCCCCTTCTCTGTTCTTCGATCAATACACACACACATGAAGATAAAACCCTAGCTTTAAATTTTACGGAAGAAGATGAAGAAATTGCAAGCTTAAAGTGGTGTTTTCCTCCTATCTCCCTCTCTTTTCTCTGTCACGAAACCCACCACAACCATGAACCCTAGCTTTTTGATTAATGGTGTAATTAGAAGAATTGCAAGCTCCTAAAATCTAATTATATTCATCTCTAGCATCTAACAAGGTTTGTCTCCCTAATTTCGTTTTAACTTTTGTTAATTTAGGGTTCTCACAAAAATGATAAAAAAATTGCTAATCTTGCTTAAATCTTGGCTTTGTGATGTTGTTTAGTTTGATTTATGCTAATTTATGAATGTGTACATGTTTGCATGTATTCGGGGGGCTTGTATATGGCTTGAAATAACAAGAAACAACATTTTTAGGGGTGTACCATAGTGGAGACGGCAGCTACGGCTGCTGTTGCTGTTGGTTTTCTGGTGGCTGACCGCCGCTGCCTGCTGTAGCTGGGGCCAGTGATGGTGGTTGTTGGCCAGTGGCGGTGGTTGTTGTTTTTCGGTGCACGGGATGGTTTGGTTTGTTCTTTTGGACCCCGACCCGTTCGTATTAAAAATATTGACTTGTTCGCCCATTTGGACTTTGACCCGTTTATATGAAATAATAAATTTGGAACAATGCATATGTTTGTAAGTGAAATTATATTCGTTGTTTGTTATGTTACTCATGACCCGTTCTTTTAGCGTTAGATGTTTTCGTACGTGTTTAAATATTAATGTATATTGTTCGATTTTGCCCATTTAACCGTGATCCAATTATTAGTATGACTCAGGTTTTTATAAGCAGTTGTGTATAACGGGTGTTAGCTCGTGGCCCGTTTTGCTTGTGATTCAACTGTGGTTCTTGAATTATTTCATTAATAATACATTTTGGATTTAAATTGTGCAAATGGTGCATTTGGTGTGGAATACTTGTTTTGACCGTTGACCCGTTAGTTAGAATATCTTGTGTATTATTTTATTAAATTATGTGCTTGATCGTGAACTTGTTACTTGTTCAAAAACAGCCCAAAACCCGATTTTTGTGGGCAAAACCGAGAGGGACAGCAGCGTAGCTGCTGCTACTGTTTCATGCTGCTGTTAACAGCTTATTAGTTGCTGTTCGCAGCCTATTAGCTGATGTTTGCAGCTTGTTTGCTGCTGTTTGCCCATCGTGGCGCGCATCGGCTTAGCGTGGCCGTATCCCGATGATCCGTACACTTGTTCTATGGTTCGTGTGTTGGTTTGTTCACCCGTTTGACCCCGTTTGACTCACTTGGACTATATTGTGTCAAAATGGGTATTTGTTGGTTTTGATACATCCATGATGTCGTATCAAGTGTATTTATATGTTTCGATATTTTAAAGTGGGTTTGAGCTTATTTGTGTAAAGTGGGAAATTATGACCCAATTGGGTCATAATTGTCCCGATGACCCGTATATGTGATTTTATATGTATAATTGAGAATATTGTTATATTGTACGTACATATGTATATATATAGTGTATGTGTATATATACATATAGTGTATGTACGTATGTATATATATAGTGTATGTGTATATATACATATAGTGTATGTACATGTGTGTATATATAGTGTGCGTGTATATATACGTATAGTGTATGTACGTTTATATATATATGTATGTAAATATATATATATATATATATATATATATATATATATATATATATATATATATATATATATATATATATATATATATATATATATATATATATATATATATATATAACTGTTTATTATAAGTGATGTATTTGGGTGAGTGCGAATGTATATGTATATTAGCATGTTGTGATATTAGTGTAAAGCTTGTGTGATGCTTAAGCTTATTCTGTTAGATAGATTCCATTCACTTAGCGGTGCGCTAACCCCCACATTTACACCCCTGCAGGTTTAGGTACTGCTAGGATTGGGATTTGGGCTGAAGACGTGTTTGACTTGAAGTACTCTGATGTGTCTTATTTTAAAATGAAACTATATTTTATATAATCCGGTTTGTAATAAATAACTTAATTACGTGTTTTATAAATAACGTGGTGTTTGTTAAGTTAAGATTTCCGTTGTGATAAAAATAAAAATGGCTGGCGTTACATTTTGGCAGCTGAGGTTGCTAAAAAGTTTGCAGTTGCTCTTATTCGCAATTTGAATTTTAATCAAAACCATCCGATAACTTCATATCGATCAAGGAAAGTCTCCTGCTATGTAGCTGGTCTTACCCCACATCCAACAATACATAATCCTATATGTTTTTTTACTATATGTTTATGGTTATTTTACTATGTTTGGTTAAAGGCTGCAAAATGAGTGGGTCAGGATTGGGATCTTTAATTTCAGCATTCAGGTATGTGTACATGAACACTGAATTAATCCAAATCACCAATTTGGTTTACTGATAGAATTATTTGGACTTCAGATACAATTATTTCTACTTTATTACTTTGTTCACTCATAAAGACTTACATATTTTGTGTTGATTTAGAACGCTAAATTGTTTGTAATGAACATGTATCACTGGATAACTTAATCAGAGTGATACCACTATAGTTCAACCCCAAAGTGTTTTTAGTTGAAAAGGTAATTTATTGCTTTCTGTTCAGTTCATGTATGTATCTTACATTTGTTTGATATATATGAGATCAGTCGTTCTAATTGTAACATGTTTAATTTTACATGCTAATTTGCTGGTGTGTATTCTCATTTAATCTTGTGGCATCTTGAGAAGATGCAGTATATTATAAATAAAGCGTGGAGCATTTCTTGCCATTGTTATTCAGAATTTACAACATCAGGTATTGATTATATCTAATTTTTTCAAGTTCATTAAATATAATGGAGAATGATGACTTGACCCACCCATTTAGCTTTTTTTATATTATCATATACTGTGTAAAGTAAAGGAAAATGAATCTAGCACGTAAATAGCAATCGAAATACATTCAGGGTAGTAAGAATATATGATATATCATATGAATGATGGGTATCATCTCATTTCTGTTTACCAGGCTTGGCTAATATGTAGATATGAAAAAATGGACGGGTCGGGCAGCAGGTCATACGGGATACCTAGAGGGTTGACATGCAGATTCCTTCGTTTTACCAACAACTAGTGCGCAACTGGTCAAATCTAATACAAAAGATATTTTTCTCCATTAACAGGCACATAATGCTTTTTACTTTAAAAAATCACTTTGGATCATTGATAATGCTAAAAATGAACATATATTTCATAGCATTATCCTTCAAGAAAGACAAGCTTTTAGTTGCAATTGTTCTATTTCCAAGTGATTATCGTTTAAATAATAAAAGGTGAAGACAAAAGACAGATTCGACGATTTGAAGACGCAAACGACCAAAACGCTAAAAAGTACAAAGTACAATACAAGTGGTTCAATTTATTGATGAGAAACGTCTCAAAATTACAAGAATACAAGCCGCAAAATGTAAAGTACAAGATATTAAATCGTACGAAAGGATGTTCGAAAATCCGGAACCGAGACCTGAACCAACTATCAATGCGCGATGCAACGGGCCTAAAATTACAAGTCAACTATGCACATGAATATAATATAATATATATATAATTATATAAAATTATATATATTATATTATTAAATAAAACGTCGGCAAACTAGCAAACAAATGAATGTGAGCTGGATCAGGAGGCCATGCAATCGCATGGCCTGGAAGCTATATATCCATGCGATCGCATGGCAGTGAAAGTTTGGCCAAGTGCTATAAATTGGAACGTTTTCTGCCGAATTCAACACACCTTCATCATTGATCTCTTACTCTCTCTCAATATATTTATATTTATATTTTATAATTATAATTTTAATTAAGTTAATAATAATAATAAGGTTATAGTGTCGAATGTTTTAAGGTTTTGTAAGTCGAAACTCTATCCGTGTAACGCTACGCTATTAATACTCATTGTAAGTTATGTTCAACCTTTTTACATTAATGTCTCGTAGCTAAGTTATTATTATGTTTATTTAAGCCGAAGTAATCGTGATGTTGGACTAAATATTAAGACTGGGTTATTGGGCTTTAGACCATAAATGGGGTTTGGACCAAAGACCGACACTTGTGGAAATTGGACTATGGGCTATTAATGATCTTTATATTAATTAAATGATATCTCGTTGATTTAATATAGAGATTTATAATTTGACGTATCTATATATAACCACATACGCTTGACTGGGTACGGTGGGTGGGATATTTATAAATACTAATAATTGTTCATTTGACCTGACACGGGAATGGATTAATAGTCAATGGACTCATTAAAACAGGGGTGGATTACATTCAAGGGTAATTGGTGTAATTGTTAACAAAGTATTAAAACCTTGGATTACACGCAGCCGATAACCTGGTGTACTCATTAAACAAAGTATTAAGACCTTGTTACAGTTTAAGTCCCCAATTAGTTGGAATATTTGACTTCGGGTATAAGGGTAATTTGACGAAGACTCTCGCACTTTATAATTATGACCGATGAACTATTATGGACAAAACTAGATGGACATATCGAATAATCCAGGACAAAGGAAAATTAACCCATGGTAATAAATTAAAATCAACACGTCAAACATCATGATTACGGAAGTTTAAATAAGCATAATTCTTTTATTTCATATCTCAACGTACTTTTATTTATTGTCATTTTATTTATCTCACTTTTAATTATCGTACTTTTATTTTATCACACTTTTATTTATCGTCATTTACCTTACGCTTTAAATTAAATTAAATTATTTTTAATATTTTGCTTTAGAACTTAAAATCGACAAACCGGTCACTAAACGGTAAAACCCCCCTTTTATAATAATAATACTACTACTTATATATATATATATATATATATATATATATATATATATATATATATATATATACACACACACACACACATATATATATACAAATATAGTGTTTAAAAATATTGCATTAAACTCAGCAGATCCCTGTGGAACGAACTGGACTTACTAAAAACTACACTACTCAACGATTAGGTACACTGCCTATAAGTGTTGTAGCAAGGTTTAGGTATATCCATTCAATAAATAAATAAATAACTTGTGTAAATTGTATCGTATTTAATAGTATTTCGTAATAAAAATAATACCATTTCGTACCCCACCTCGCACACATCAAGTATTTTTGGCGCCGCTTCCAGGGAACATCAAGCGAAAGCGAAACGCTATAAAAAATTTACATATTTTAATCTATTTTTGTGAGAATATATTTATAAGTTTCAAAAATATAAAAACATAAAAAAAGAAAGAAAAATATATTTCTATATTTTTAAGTATTTAAATTAAAAAGTTTATATTTTAAGAGTTATAAAACTAATAAGTAATATATTTTTTTTATAAAACTAATAAGTTATATTTATATTTTATATAAATTAAAATCAGAAAAAAAGAGAAGTAAACTTAAAACTAGGACGAACACTGTAGCAGCCCAAGACTTACCTGATCTGCTGGGCCATGCGATCGCATGAATCCGAATGCCTAATCTCATGCATTCGCATGAGCTAGACTGACAGACCAAACCTCGGATGTAATAAATACAGAATTAGGGTTAATTTAATTATTATTAATTCTAATTAGGGTTTTAGTTATTTAACTTTATAATTCTAGTTTTTATTATTAATTAGTTTTAGTTATAAATTAATACTTTTATAAAATAATAACATAAAAATAACATTTTTATTAAAATAAATAATTTTATCATTTTTTTGTTTCTTTTTATAATTTGTATATTTTAAACATATAATTCGTAATTTGTATTTTTATCATTCGTAATTAGTTCTAAACTTAGTTTTTGTCATAGTTATTTTATATGTCTAGATCTTTAAGCTTTACCGTAAAATCCCTTAAGTGCTTTTTCTTTAGATTAAGATTTAGGTGCATTAGAATTTTGCGACGCCGTTTTAAGATTTAAGTGCCTTTTTAAGTTATTTCCGTTTTGGATATAGAATTCCTTTTAAACTTTAATACCTTTAGACGCAACTTTTAATTTTTAGTTTTTAGACTTTTAAGTTTCGACGCTTTACTTTCTTATTTTTGTTTTTCGACTGTTTGTTTTTCGACGTTTGTTTTTCGACTCTTATTTTTCGACGCGCTGTTTCTTTCTCATTTCTACACTCTAGTTTTTAGGACATAGAATTTTATTTATTTTCTTTAAATTTCGACGAAAAATTATTTTAAGCGGTTAAATTGATAGACATCTAAAATTTTCTGGTTCGTAGTAATAGTTAGATTTATTAGTGGCGAGTTGTGGGCTTCCGATTTAAAGGGTCCTGGAAACCTGCTGCATCTATTGGCTATTCGAAACGTGGGCAAAATCAAAAAAGTCTATTAATTTGATAACTTTAATGATTTTTACCTTTATAATAATAGGATATTCAGTGAATGCACCGAGCAAAACGTTCACCACCTTTCATATGTTCACCACCTGTAACTCGATCAAGACATCTAGCCAATATCGCCGCCGTTGTTTTTTCTTTAGAATCATCATCTAGTCGAACGAGTACTCCAATTCAAATTTTTGATAATCCATTTTTTTGAACCCGACCTCACAATTGAGAACCCGGAGGATATTCAGGTACAATTCAGAGATCATGAACCACTAATCATTCCTCCTGAACCACCAATCATTCAACCAGAGATTGTCGAGGAAGAAACCATTAAATTAGAATCCTCTAGTGATTCAGATTCAACAAATTCAATCATGGAAAATTAGGAATCTCTAAGTATGGAAGATCGAATGAGAGCCACACGCACGAGCCAAGGTCATGCCATTACTCAACCAGACATTAATGCGCCAGATTATGAAATCAAGGGACAAATCCTACACATAGTAACTAATCAATGCCAATTTAGTGGTACACCAAAAGAAGATCCAAACGAACATCTTCGAACCTTTAATAGGATCTGTACTCTATTCAAAATCAGAGAAGTTGAGGATGAACAGATCTATCTCATGTTGTTTCCCTGGACTTTAAAGGGAGAAGCCAAAGATTGGTTAGAATCGTTACCTGAAGAAGCGATTGATACATGGGATGTTTAAGTTGAAAAATTTCTTAAAAGATTCTTTCCGGTATCTAAAGCCGTGAGACTTCAAGGAGAAATTGTTACGTTCGCGTAAAAGCCAAATGAAACTCTATATGAGGCGTGGACAAGATTCGGAAAGTTGTTGAGAGGATGTCCTCAACATGGTTTAGATACTTATCAAATAGTGCAAATATTCTACCAAGGATGCGATGTTGCTACAAGAAAAGACATCGACACAGCAACTGGTGGTTCCATTATGAAGAAAACCGCAACTGAAGCTCACAAAATTATTGATAACACAGCCTCCCACTCACATGAGTGGCACCAAGAAAAAGATATATTCCGTTCATCTAAAGCGGCTAGGGCCGATTCTAGCCATGACTTTGATTCCATTTCCGCAAAGCTAGATGCTTTCGAGAGATGAATGGAAAAGATGACTAAAGATATACACGCAATATGAATTAATTGTGAGCAGTGTGGAGGACCACATTTGACAAAAGATTGTCTTAGTATTGAACAAACAATGGAACAAAGAGAGAATGTTTCATACATGAACCAAAGGCCTGGAAATAATTATCAGAATAATTATCAACCGCCAAGACCAAACTACAATCAAAATCAGAATTATAACCGAAATGCTCCATATAACAACCAACAAGGTCCTAGCAATCAACAAGTATCTAATAATACTTACAACCAGCAAAGACCTATTTTTCCAAATAAACCACCACAAACCGATGATAAAAAGCCAAATTTAGAAGATATGATGTCGAAGCTAGTTGAATCTCAAACGCAATTTTTCACATCTCAGAAACAAACTAATGAACAAAATGCTCAAGCATTTAGAAATCAAAAAGCTTCAATCCAAAATCTGGAACACGAAGTGAGCAACCTAGCAAGGTTGATAGGTGAAAGAAAACCGGGGAGTCTACCTAGCGATACAAATGCTAACCCCCGAAATAAAACAGCTAAAGCCATTTGATGTGCGTAGAGGTGTATACGAAATAGTTATATTTTTACAAGGAAATACTATTAAATACGATTCAATTTTACACAAGTTATTTATTTATTTATAGAGTGGATATACCTAAACCTTGCTACAGCACTTATAGGCAGTGTACCTAATCGCACAGTAGTGTAGTTTTTAGTAAGTCCGGTTCGTCCACATGGAACTAGCCAAGTTTAACGCTATATTTTTCAAAACTATATTTGTATAAATATATATATAAATATAAGTAGTATTATTATTATTATTAAAAGGGGGTTTTTACCGTTTAATGACCGGTTTGTCGATTTTAAAAACTTTAGTCGCAGTTAAAACCTAATGTAAAATATTAAAAATAAATATAACTCAATTTAAAGCGTAAAGTAAATAACGATAATTAAAGTGCGATAAATTAAAATGCTATAAATAAAATGAAAATAAATAAAATTGCGATAATTAAAAAGTACGATAATTAAAAGTGCAATTAAATATAATGACAGTAAATAAAAGTGTAATGAAATATGAAATAAAGGAATTATGCTTATTTAAACTTCCGTAATCATGATGTTTGACATGTTGATTTTAGTTTATTACCATGGGTTAATTGTCCTTTGTCCTGGATTATTCAATATGTCCATATGGTTTTTGTCCATAACAGTCCATCAGTCATAAATATAAAGTGCGAGTGTCCTCGTCAAATTATCCTTATATCTGAAGTCAAATATTCCAACTAATTGGGGACTTAAACTATAATTACACCAATCTTCCTTGTATGTGATTCACCCCTGTTTTAATAAGTCCATTAACTATTAATCCATTCCCGTGTCCGGTTAAATGAACGATTATTAGTACTTATAAATATCCCGCCCATCGTGTCCGATCGAGTGTATATGGCTATTTATAGGTACGTCCAATTGTAAATCTTTATATTAAATTAACAAACTATCATTTAATTAAAAAAATATAAAGCCCATTAATAGCCCATAGTCTAATTTCCACAAGTGTCATTCTTTTGTCCAAACCCCAATTATGGTACAAAGCCCAATTACCCCAATCTTAATATTTAGCCCAACATCATAATTACTTCGGCTTAAATAAGCATAATAATAACTTAGCTACGAGACATTAACTTAAAAAGGTTGAACATAACTTAAAATGATTAATAATAGCGTAGCGTTACACGGACAGAATTTCGACTTACACACTTACAACATTCGCTAACATACCCTTATTATTATTAAAATTAAAATTAAAATTAAAATTATAATATATATATATATATATATATATATATATATATATATATATATATATATATATATATATATATATATATATATATATATATATATATATATATATATATATATATATATATATATATATATATATATATTACGTGAGAGATAGAGAAGAGAAAAAGATATATGATATTTGGCCGAAAACTGCGAAATTTATAGGATGTCACCAAATTTTTTGCTCCATGCGATCGCATGGAAATTGGTCTTGTTGGCCATGTGATCGCGTGGCCTGGGATTCCAGCTCACATTCGATTGTCACCTAGTTTTCCGACGGTTTTATATATAATATAATATATATATAATTTTAAGAATTAATTATATATTATATTATATTCATGTGCATAGTTGACTTGTAATTTTTAGTCCGTTGCGTCGAGCGTTGAGAGTTGACTCTGGTCCCGGTTCCGGATTTTCGAACGTCCTTGCGTACAATTTAATAACTTGTACTTTGCATTTCGTGGCTCGTACTCTTGTAATTTTGAGACGTTTCTCATCAATAATTTCAACAACTTTGATTGTATTTTGTACTTTTGAGCTTTTTGGTCGTTTCCGTCTTCAAATCATCGAATCTGTCTTTTGTCTTCACCTTTTATTATTTAAATGAATATCACTTGTAAATAGAACAATTGCAACTAAAAGCTTGTCTTTCTTGAGGGATAATGCTATGAAATATATGTTCGTTTTTAGCATTATCAAATATTCCCACACTTGAGCGTTGCTTGTCCTCAAGTAATATAGTCTTGAAATAAAAAAATACTAGAATCACTTCTTTATTCTTCACACTTTGTACATCAGTGATTTCTATACGGCGGTATGAACAATGGTAGTGACGATGTGGTTTACAGTCCCACATGACTATGAAAATTTAGATCCTTTAGGAAATTGGATCTTTATGAAAACATTTGATCTTTTTGAAAATTAAATCTAGCTTTTATCCTAGATAAGTTTTCCGGAATAACCCTTCACCGGTGTTTGCAATTTGTTTTTGTGGGTTTGGTGGGTTTCAGATTTGAAAATTTTAGCTCAAAACTTATGGCTTTGTGTCACCCACTTGCTAACCTTGTATTGGGAAAGCAACACTTCCAGTATACTTGCTCCGTATATTACCTTTTGGTAAACTACCGTTCGGTTGTAAAGGAAAGCGTTGAACAAGCAACTGTTAAGGAAATGTCCCGTGACATGCTTTTAATTATGGTCTATATCGTGTCGGATGCAATTACTATCCTTGGTAGGAGCAATAGTAAAGATCACCCTATAGTTTTTCGGTCTGGCACAAGGTCCTGTCTTCGACCATACTATACAACCACCGTTCTTACGGTTGACACCCGATTTGGTTCAGGTGACCTAATGAATTCCAGGTGAATTCATAGGATTTTACGTTCAATGGTAATGAACGCATTAAAAATGGGTTTTCAGAAAACAAATCGGTTTGTAATTTGATCAAAATATTTTCTCGTTCAAGCTCGAGTTTAGATATCATCGAATTCCATGAGTTTGTAATTCTCAATCTTTAAGGACAATCTCAAGGATTGAGTAATATCAGGCTTAAAAGCTGATTTTTGATCTTTAAGGAGATTATCCTTTCTAGGGATCTGATTCATTCGTCTTATAAGCTAATTTGCACGGTGCCCCCCATTGTACGAGATAGATCCTCTCATGGTTAGGACAAGTCTGACCACTTGGCGACCCTGTTTGATGCTGAGGTCCGTGGATTTCCAGTTGATTTTCAAGAGAACTTTTCAAGGTTTTTCGTAGACTCTACAACTGGTCTGGACGACAACTTCCTGACCTAAATCAAGAAGCGCGTTTCTTTTTTGGAAGACTTTACTTCCTTTTAATGATGGAATTGATTCATCGTGTAGATCCATCTTTCTTTCAAATATATTACAATTTACCGGGTAAAACGGTTAATTTTGTCCAAAACAAAAGTATCTTCAATTATTTGTACAAAAATATGTGATATATGTTCTAAATAACTTGGTAAATTTTTCCCACACTTGGCTTTTATTTTCCTTTCTTTGCCTTTTTATTGTCCTCTATTCCATTTTCAATGAATTCTAACATTTTGGGTTGTTTCTCAATTTATGTCCTTTCCGAGGTAACAATAATTTCGGTGTTAACACCTAGTTTTATCGTTCATAAATATGTATAAACATGATTTTGAATTCATTTATTTGAAAATTTTAAATTTTTTTACAAGAATTGGGTAGTCAGTATATAAGACTAGGGCTGTTCTTTATTATCAGAGAGCACTAGATTCTAATACAACTACTGCGTTACTAGTATTTTTAATGGTAACCAAGTGTTTAAATCAAAAATTTTAAAAATCCGAAAGAATTTAACCCATTCCCACACTTAAGATCTTGCAATATCCTCATTTGCAAGGAATCAGTACAATTTAAATTATTGAGGGTGATTAGCGTAGAAAAATGATTAAATTTTACCAAAGTTTCCAAACATATTGACGTTTGTTTGTTGAATGATAAATGGTGCACATCATTTGTTCATTCCGTCTTGTTGTTACATCACATTTGTTTTTCGTTTTGTCGTCAAAATTAGTAGCTTTTGCTGAACTTAATGTCAGTCTTTGAAAATGCGATGTTTTACCCTGTTGTGTACAATTGACAATAAAATACATACAATACAAATATAAACATGCATGGTAATTTGAAATGGGACTTAACATCCCACTTTCAAATCAAATATGAAATATTAGTACAACATAATAAAAATGTTAAAACTTACATAAAAGTATCACAATATAATATGTTTAAACATAAATAAATAAAAATAATAATAAAAAAAATAAAAATCACCAACGGGAACTATATCAATCTGGATAGGGGTTCCAGTTCATGTCGTCGGTCGGGTTCCATGGTTGGTTATAGGTGTACTGATAGGCCTGGTTAGGGTCGTAGAGAGTAAATGGTGGTCGCATATCGGGCTGGTGTGGAGGATAGTAAGCAGGTCGGGTCGGTACGTAGTGATCCTGAGGTGATAGCTGGCTCATGATCTGATGCTGATGATAGTGCCATCTATCATGCTGTCGTTGCCTAGAATGCTCGTACACATTCGCGGCTTGCCACTGCTCGTACCGACTATGTCTATCCTGGTTTGTCATTTCTACCTCATCTATACGCTGGTAGACGTCAGTCATAGCCTCCCTAATGACATCCCTAATGTCATCTGCTTCCTCCATTTCCTCATCTGAACCTCTCTTTACCTGAGGATGATTATCATCATATGGTACTGCCTGATTGCGTCTGCTCTTTAATACCTTAGCACCCTGATAGACCTTCAATCCTAAAGTATCATCCTGTTCCCTACATACCATAAGTGGACCCCCTTGATCCCTATCTACACCCAAATACTCTCCAATGAGAGTAACAAAAAAACCTCCTCCTATTACTCCCCCGTCCTGTATTCCTGCCACTACTTTGGACAGATAAAAACCAACATAGTAGGGGATATTAACAAATCTTCTAGTGTTTCGAATACACTTAAGGTAAAATAAGTCGTGTAAGGTCATCTTCTCCTTGTTTTTACCTCTTCGTGTAATCGAATTAGCTAAAAATCTATGTATAATACGTAGCTCTGCTTTGTTAATATCTAAATAGGAGTGTCTTCCTCCTAGCGAAAAAATATTACCATTTGACATACGCCTCCAAATGGCGTCCGCGTCAAAATTCCTATCTACCCTTTCACCATGATAAATCAAATTCATACAATCAGGTAGTAGTAATTCACCAGGAGTGTAAATCTGTAAAGCCCTGGCCATGTCTAGCATGGACATCCTGTACATCCTATGGCCAAGTATAAATCTAAGAAAACTTCTATCATCTAACCTAACTACATCCGCATTAAGTGAAATAGTACTCATAAGCTCAACACACAATTCCTTATATACAGGCCTACGAATGTTGAATAAACGTTCCCAATCTAGAAAAGAAGAGCTGCCATACCTTTGGATCAGATGCAGTCTAACTGAGTTAACTAGTTGGACCCTTTCCAAAGGCTCCCAATCGATTACCCTCGGCACTTCTACATTTTTCATTACCAGTTTGAATTTGTTACTTTGATATGTTGGGTAATCTCTCCAACTTCGATCAAATCTCAGATTAGGATGCAACTATGCTTCATGAATCATTGGGTGTTCTACTATCGAATGAATCGGAAATATTACATAGGCATTAGCATATTCTTGTTGCGGATTATAATATGGTACGTGTTGATCAGGTTGTTGTTGTTATTCCTGTTATTGTTCCTACTCAAGTTCTGGTTCATATTGTGGCTCATATTGCATTTCAGGTTCAGGTTCTGGAGCAGGTTGCCTAGATGATGATGATGCACCATCAGTATCAGTATTTTTCTGCAAAACACATTAAACACAAAATTTGTGCATCTAAATATGCATTAGTGTTAGCAAAATAACAACTTGAAATAATTACAATAACATGTTCAATCAAAATTAAACTTATACATATTTTCACAATTTTTACAATTCTACACTTTTTCAAATAAGCATATATAAAAATGTTTACAAAGTTCATAAGCATTCAACTTAAATAACATGTTAAAATAACCATTACTAGCAATTAAACAAGTTTCAAATGGCATTTATATCAAATTAATCAAATTGATGTCGTAGCGTGGGGTTACGAAATATACTATATTTTTAATACGGAATGCTACAAAATTTAACAAGTTTTAATTAAATATTTACAAAATGGATATACCAAAACCTTGCTACAACACAATAGGCAGTGTACCTAGTCGCGGAGTAGTATAGTTTTTAGTAAGTCCGGTTCGTTCCACAGGGAGACGGGCTTATGAAACACTTATTTTTATATAATTATATTTGTACAAAAATATATAAATATATATATAATAATATATAAAAGTGGGGGTTTTACCGTTTAATGACCGGTTTGTCAATTTTAAGATTTTAGTCGCAGTTAAAACCTTAATGTAAAATATAAAATAAATACAAGACTTAAATTAAAGCGTAAAGTAAATAACGATAATGAAATTGCGAATAATAAAAATGCGATAAAATAAAATTGCGATAATTAAAAAGTACGATAATTAAAAGTGCGATTAAATAACAATAAATAAAAGTGCGATAATTAGAAGTGCAATTAAATATAAAATAAAGGAAATTAAATATGAAATAAAAGAATTATGCTTATTTAAACTTCCGTAATCATGATGTTTGACGTGTTGATTTTAGTTTTATGCCCATGGGTTAATTGTCCTTTGTCCTGGATTATTTAATCTGTCCGTCTGGTTTTTGTCCATAACAGTCCATCAGTCATAAATATAGAGTGCGAGTGTCCTCGTCAAATTATTATTATACCCGAAGTTAAATATTCCAACTAATTGGGGATTCGAATTGTAACAAGGTTTTAATACTTTGTTTAATGAATACACCAGGTTATCGACTGCGTGTAAACCAAGGTTTTACTACTTTGTTAACAATTACACCAATTACCCTTGAATGTAATTTCACCCCTGTTTTAATTATTCTAGTGGCTATTAATCCATTCCCGTGTCCGGTTAAATGAACGATTATTCGTACATATAAATACCCCGCCCATCGTGTCCGATCGAGTGTATATGGTAATTTATAAGGACGCCCAATTGTAAATCTTTATATTAACATTAACAAACTATCATTTAGTTAAACAAATATAAAGCCCATTAATAGCCCATAGTCTAATTTCCACAAGTGTCGTTCTTTTGTCCAAACCCCAATTATGGTACAAAGCCCAATTACCCAATTTTAGTAATTAACCCAACATCATGATTACTTTGGCTCAAATAAGCATAATAATAACTTAGCTACGAGACATTAATTTAAAAAGAAGAACATAGCTTACATTGATTATTTATCGCGTAGTGTTACACGGACAGAGCTCCGACTTTAAAACCCGTAAAAATAACTTTTACATAACCCAAACTAATCTAATATAACACTAATCTATACTATATATATATATATATATATATATATATATATATATATATATATATATATATATATATAGATATATATATATATATATTTATTTATTACATTATTCTTACAGAGTATTATTATGTAATTGTGTGTGTGTGGTGTGTTCTAAAAACGAACGAAAACTGGCAAATTTATAGACCAGGCCTGATTCTGATCCTCATGCGACTCGCATGGGAAATAGCCTTCTGGCCATGCGACTCGCATGGCCACCAGAATCCAGCTCAATCATTTTTGTTTTCTTGTTCGTCGACATAATTTAAAATAAATATAAATATATAAATAATTAATATAATTATTTATATATTATATTTTATTCTTGTGCATAGTAGACTAGATATTTTTGGTCCGTTGCGTCGGGCGTTTCTTCTTGGCTCGGGTCCCGGTTCCGGATTTTCGGACGTCTTCGCGTATTATTTTATATCGTGTACTTTGCGTTCCGCAACTTGTACTCTTGTCATTTTTAGACGTTCTTCATCAATAATTTGAACCACTTTAATTGTATCTTTGTACATTTGAGCATTTTGGACCTTTCCGTCTTCAATTCTTCGTTTTCGCCTTTTGTCTTCGCACTTATTAAATATAAACGAATATTACTTGAATATGGAACAATTACAACTAAATAATTTACATATTGGGAGGATATTGCTACTAAATATATGTTCATTTGGAGCACTATCAAATATCCCCACACTTGAACGTTGCTTGTCCTCAAGCAATACAGTCTTGAAATAATATAATACATCACACGAATCACTTCTTTATTCTTCACACTTTGTACATCAGTGATTTTGATAGAGCGGTATAAACAATGATAGTAATGATAGAACCATAGTTTAAAGGTGGGTGTGTCATCCACAGTTACCTTGGGTTTAGGTCAACGACACTTACAATCAAATAGCCGATTTACTTTCGGTTTCCAAAGCAAAGTGCACATTTGAAAGGCGGTTTACAGTCCCACATGACTATAAAAATGTAGATCCTTAAGGAAATTGGATCTTTATGAAAACATTTGATCTTTTGAAAATTCAAGCTAGATTTTACCCTAGACAAGTTTTCTGATTTAATCCATTCTTTGGTGTTGCAAAATATATTTGTGGATCAATATTTTGGCTTAAAACTTTTAGGTTCGTGTAATCCACTGCTATCCTGGTATCGGAAAGCACACATCCAGTTTACTTGTTCCGTATATTACCTTTCGGTAAACTACCGTCCGGTTGTAAAGGAAAGCGATGAACAAGAAACTGTTAAGGCAATGTCTAATGACATGCATTTGTTCATGGTCTAAAAACGTGTCGGATGCTAGAATTATCCTTGGTAGGAGAAATAGTAAAGATCATCCTATGATTTTTCGGTCTGGCACAAGGTCCTGTCTCTGACCATGCTATGCAACCACCGTTCTTACGGTTGACACCCGATTTGGTTCAGGTGACCTAATGAATTCTAGGTGAATTCCTAGGATTTTACGTTCAATGGTAATGAACGCATTGAAAATGGGTTTTCAGAAAACAAATCGGTTTGTATTTTTGATCAAAATATTTTCTCGTTCAAGCTCGAGTTTAGATATCATCGAATTCCATGAGTTTGAATTCTCAATCTTTAAGGTCAATCTCTAGGATTGAGTATTATCAGTCTTAAAAGCTGATTTTTAATCTTTAAGGAGATTATCCTTTTCTGGGGATCTGATTCATTAGTCTTATCAAGCTAATTTGCACGGTGCCTCCCCATTGTACGAGATAAATCCTTCTCATGGTTAGGATAAATCTGACCACTTGGCGACCCTGTTTGATGCTGAGGTCCGTGGATTTCCTGCTGATTTTAGAGATGACTTTTCTAGATTTTTCGTCAACCTACAGCTGGTCTGGACGACAACTTCTTGACCTAAATCAAGAAGCGCGTGTCTTTTTCGGAAGACTTTACTTCCTTTTAATGATGGAATTGATTCATCGTGTAGATCCATCTCTCATTACAGTAAATCGGGTAAAACAGTTAATTTAGTCCAAAACAAAACACCTGCAATAACTTTACAGAAACATGTGATAGATAGTTCTTAATTGAATGACTTGGTATATTCTCCCCACACTTAGTTTCTTTCTTTGCCTTTTTATTCTCCTTTATTCCATTCTTAAATGAATTCAAGCATTTTGGGTTGTTTCTCAATTTATGTCCTTTTTGAGGTAACGATAATTTCGGTATTAACACCTAGTTTTCATCGTTCATAAATATATATAAACATGATTTTGACTTCATTTAATTGAAAATTTTTTAAATTTTCACAAAATTTCGGCAAATAAACCAAGTATAAACCCAAGAGAATTTATAACCCTTCCCCACACTTGAGATCATGCAATGCCCTCATTTGCATGAAATCAGACTATAATTATAAATTCATGAGGGTGATTAGTGTAGAAAAGTGATTAAGAATACCTGGTTTGTACTTACAAAGCTCGTCGAATGATAGATGGCGCGCCTCACCGTTCATTCCTTCTTGTTTTATCACACATGTTTTTCTTCAAAAATGGTTACTTTTCTGAACTATTTGCTAATCTTTGAAAATGCGTATTTTACCCTAAGTTATCATGCATGTTTATTAACGAGTTATGCACTAACCCGAACCCCTAATTTAACGTTAAGTGGGGTTAGACTTCCCTACACTTTAGCTGACGATATGTGAAGTCGGTGGAATAAGTTCCTCGAATTAAAATAGTGAGCCAGTTATTTATATCTCGGGTGGTGTATAATATATCAATGGGTTTAAAGTTTAGACTCACCCGATCGTCACTACTTAATTCTTTTTTAAGTGTAGCTTTTAGTAAATGGATATGTCTCTTTTCTGGTTCTTGGTCAAATGGATCGATATACACCGACATACCTATTATAGGGCGGACAATTCCTAATATTTCCTTCCGTTTATTCTTGGGATCAAAGTTTTCACCTCTATTACCCAATTGGGTAAAATCCGAGGTGTCATTATCTATTACATCTCGTGGTTCATCTTCGGTAGATGACTCATCTTTTGAGAATATTGGGTTGGAAGGTTGTGGAATGGTGAATTTCGGGATTGGAGTAGATTCTTCTTCATTAACGGTACTTATTGGTCTCACCATTTTGGTCTCGGGGGTAAAATTTTCAACATTATCGTTTTCCCAAGAGTACCAATTTGTCACCCTTACATCTTCTTCGTCGGTAGAGGCTAATGTGTCGATATGTTGTGAAATTGGTAAGGCTGAATAAGAATTATCATCGGGATAGTTGGTGATTTCGGAGCTCTCGAATTCATCAAAATTCGATGATTTGAGATTTTCTTGCACAATACTCCTCAGATCAACAGGTGTGTAATCTGATAGAGTTTCAGCTTGCCTATTTACAAACTCTCTCATTTGTTCCTTTTGAGCATCAAGTTCTTCGAGTTTGATTCTCATATAATCTAAAGAATCTTCAAGTTCTTCTGGTTGTTGAGTTTGAATATCTTCTTGGGAATAATCCCAATTAGAATTGTGTTCTTCATAATCGTTCCATTCAGGTTCTGTGGGTGCGTAATTTTCAGTAGGAACGTAATAGTAACATTCCCATGTTGAGTGATAATCTCCACAGATTTCACAACCAGTTATTGTTTCGTCGTTCGCGATCCAAGATTGACTGACCGAATTGTCATCAACACTCGTTTGAGAGTATTGATTTAATTGATTTTGGATATCAAAAAGAGTTTCCATAGCCTTGTTTTCAAAATTTTCCATTTTATTGCGATGGCCAAATTTTAGCTACAATGTGGTGCATTCACGAATTATCCTATTAGTTATAAAAATAGAAAAACTTATATAAGTTGTCCAATTAATAGACTTTTCTGATTTTGCCCACGTTTCGAATAGCCAAAAGATGCAGCAGGTAGCCAGGACCCTTTAAATCGGAAGCCCACAACTAGCCACTAACAAATCCAACTATTACTACGAACCAGAAAAATGTCAACGTCCATTAATTTAACCGCTTAAATAATTTTTCTTTCTGTTTGAGATATTAGATAAGAAATAGAGAAAATTTCTAAGTCCTAAAAACTAAAATGTCGAGAAATAAGAAAGAAAAAGATTGCGCGTCGAAAAGTGTCGAAAAATAAAAATAAGAAAGAAAAACGTCGGAACTTAAAAGTCTAAAAATTATATCTAAAAAGTTGCGCCTAAAGGTCTACAGGTAAAACTAAAGCGAAAAACGGCGTCGCAAAATTCTAAAGCACCTAAATCTTAGTCTAGGGAATAAGCACTTAAGGGATTTTACGGCAATGCCTAAAAATTCTAGAAATAAAAATGAAACTACGGCAAAAACTAGACTTAAAACTAAGCACGAATGATAAAAATACAAAAATTACGCTAAAAATAAATAAAAAGGCACAAAATATAAAAGAGATAAAAAGTTATAAAAATATTAGATTTTATAAAAATATTATTTTTATATTTTATATATTATAGTATTAAGTATTATATATTATAAAACTAGTTTAAAGTAATAAAAATAAAATAAACTAAAAACTTAATTATAATAATAATAATAGTATTAGGGTTTAAGTAATAATAATATTAAAATCCGTATTTAATGCGTAATTAGGGTAAGATGTGGCCTGGCAGACCCTGTCATGCGAGTCGCATGATTTAAGGCAGGGGGTCATGCGAGTCGCATGACCTGTCTTGCAGGTTCAAACCAGGGGGGTCAATGACAGGTTCAAACGTAATATTTATTATTTATTTATATTTTCTGTTTTATATTTAAATAAAATATATATATATATATATATATAATTAAAATAAAAACTTAATTTTAAAAACTAAAATAAACTAAAAATACTTTATAATTTTATAAATATATAAGAAAAACTTAAAAATAGATTTAAAATATTTTTTTTTTCGATTTTAAAAGATTTTTAATTTTTTTAATTTTTTTATAGATTTTATATTGTTTTTCTAAAAATGTAAATAAATATTTCGCCGACTCCCCGGCAGCGGCGCCAAAAACTTGATGTCGTAGCGTGGGGTTACGAAATATACTATTTATTTAATACGGAATGCTACAAAATTTAACAAGTTTTAATTAAATATTTACAAAATGGATATACCAAAACTTTGCTACAACACAATAGGCAGTGTACCTAGTCGCGGAGTAGTATAGTTTTTAGTAAGTCCGGTTCGTTCCACAGGGAGACGGGCTTATGAAACACTTATTTTTATATAATTATATTTGTACAAAAATATATAAATATATATATAATAATATATAAAAGTGGGGGTTTTACCGTTTAATGACCGGTTTGTCGATTTTAAGATTTTAGTCGCAGTTAAAACCTTAATGTAAAATATAAAATAAATACAAGACTTAAATTAAAGCGTAAAGTAAATAACGATAATGAAATTGCGAATAATAAAAATGCGATAAAATAAAATTGCGATAATTAAAAAGTACGATAATTAAAAGTGCGATTAAATAACAATAAATAAAAGTGCGATAATTAGAAGTGCAATTAAATATAAAATAAAGGAAATTAAATATGAAATAAAAGAATTATGCTTATTTAAACTTCCGTAATCATGATGTTTGACGTGTTGATTTTAGTTTTATGCCCATGGGTTAATTGTCCTTTGTCCTGGATTATTTAATCTGTCCGTCTGGTTTTTGTCCATAACAGTCCATCAGTCATAAATATAGAGTGCGAGTGTCCTCGTCAAATTATTATTATACCCGAAGTTAAATATTCCAACTAATTGGGGATTCGAATTGTAACAAGGTTTTAATACTTTGTTTAATGAATACACCAGGTTATCGACTGCGTGTAAACCAAGGTTTTACTACTTTGTTAACAATTACACCAATTACCCTTGAATGTAATTTCACCCCTGTTTTAATTATTCTAGTGGCTATTAATCCATTCCCGTGTCCGGTTAAATGAACGATTATTCGTACATATAAATACCCCGCCCATCGTGTCCGATCGAGTGTATATGGTAATTTATAAGGACGCCCAATTGTAAATCTTTATATTAACATTAACAAACTATCATTTAGTTAAACAAATATAAAGCCCATTAATAGCCCATAGTCTAATTTCCACAAGTGTCGTTCTTTTGTCCAAACCCCAATTATGGTACAAAGCCCAATTACCCAATTTTAGTAATTAACCCAACATCATGATTACTTTGGCTCAAATAAGCATAATAATAACTTAGCTACGAGACATTAATTTAAAAAGAAGAACATAGCTTACATTGATTATTTATCGCGTAGTGTTACACGGACAGAGCTCCGACTTTAAAACCCGTAAAAATAACTTTTACATAACCCAAACTAATCTAATATAACACTAATCTATACTATATATATATATATATATATATATATATATATATATATATTTATTTATTACATTATTCTTACAGAGTATTATTATGTAATTGTGTGTGTGTGGTGTGTTCTAAAAACGAACGAAAACTGGCAAATTTATAGACCAGGCCTGATTCTGATCCTCATGCGACTCGCATGGGAAATAGCCTTCTGGCCATGCGACTCGCATGGCCACCAGAATCCAGCTCAATCATTTTTGTTTTCTTGTTCGTCGACATAATTTAAAATAAATATAAATATATAAATAATTAATATAATTATTTATATATTATATTTTATTCTTGTGCATAGTAGACTAGATATTTTTGGTCCGTTGCGTCGGGCGTTTCTTCTTGGCTCGGGTCCCGGTTCCGGATTTTCGGACGTCTTCGCGTATTATTTTATATCGTGTACTTTGCGTTCCGCAACTTGTACTCTTGTCATTTTTAGACGTTCTTCATCAATAATTTGAACCACTTTAATTGTATCTTTGTACATTTGAGCATTTTGGACCTTTCCGTCTTCAATTCTTCGTTTTCGCCTTTTGTCTTCGCACTTATTAAATATAAACGAATATTACTTGAATATGGAACAATTACAACTAAATAATTTACATATTGGGAGGATATTGCTACTAAATATATGTTCATTTGGAGCACTATCACAAATTCATGAATTTTAGACCTAAAAAGTCTACTTTAATTCCTCGAAATCATGTTTAGGATCAAAGTTCGGATCATTTAGCTACCTAAACATGTTACACTACTTAATTTAGCAATAATTCATGACAAAAATCGGCCATAACCTGTTTATAACAAAAAGCCCCAAATTGCTCAAGAACACAAACCCTAGATTTCTAAAATTTTTGAAGTTTTTGGCTTCAAATCATATTAAATAGCATCAATCTAGGTTATACATGCATAATATACTAACAATTTAACTCTAATTACACTAGAAATTAACAAAATCAAATTAGGTAAATTATAGCTCAAGAACACTAAATATCACATTTAAAGAGGTTTAGGGGTGTAATTGTTACCTTTTCTGAAAAACTTCTGAACAATTTCATGATTAGAGCGGATTATAGCAAGAAATTTGGTTGAATTTGGTGAAAAATTGGTGATTTTAGAGGTGAATTATGGATGTGTTCGTGTATTTGTGTGTGTGTTGTGTGGAGAGCAGAACTCGACTGACCATATAATCTGCTCAGTTTTTTCACTCCATGCGACCGCATGGATTTTGTGAAGGAACCCCATGCGATCGCATGGGGTCTGTTATTATTATTATTATTATTATTATTATTATTATTATTATTATTATTATTATTATTATTATTAATTTTTTTTTTTTTTACATAAAAACCTAATACTTTTAAAACATAAATCAATAAATTTTAAAAATTTGTTTCTTTTTAGGAGTGAGGGCGTTTCGGATCGTTGTCCTAGTCCGTCTCTCAACAAAGTTTTAAAATTTGTTACTTTTTAAGCGTCGTTTTTAAAGCAAAGATTTTTGGGTTTTTTAAATATTTTTGGCATATTTTAATTCAATAAGATTAAAAATAATGATAATAAAAGTTCTCGTCCCGCCCTCGAGTAAAGCAATTTCGGTTCAACGACCTAGTTTTCAACTTACGACGAATTTTAAAAATCATATTTTTAATTTAGTGAAATAAAGTAAAATTTTGTTTTTAAATTCACACCAAACTTAAATTTAAAATGCATAAAATTAAAAATTCATATTATTAAAATTAAAAATTCACACCAAATTTATATTATATTTTTGTTTTTATACATACAAACTTATATTAAAAATATTAATTTTTCAAATATTTACAAACTTAAATATATTGATTTTAAAGATTTACATTAATAATTTAATATTTATATATTAATTTTAAAAACATGGTAAAAATTAAAATTAAAAAAAAATCTTTTTGGTCTTTTATCCCAGTTTAATCAATCAAGTATTATCAAAAATATACGCCCTCTTTTCGGTAAAGTAATTTTAGTTCCATAACCTACTTTTACTCCTGGCGAATTTTTGAAATATTTTGGGTTGATTGATTAAAGATATTTATACCTTAAGAATAAACGGTAAATTTCGCAGTGATGTAATAAATTTTTGTATGATATCAATAATTTCGGTTACGCATACCTAATTTTATTGAATACCAATTTAATACTTTATAGCGAACGATTCAACGTTTATTATCAAAAGGTTAAAAGCAATAAAAACAAAAATAAAAACTGTACATACTTACCTGTGAGAAAGAATTCTCAGAGACCTGCTTTAGCCGACTCATAGGAGACTCGTGTGATTTGATTTTCCATAGCTACATAAGCGTAACCTCGATTCTTCAATATCTTTTCTTCTAAACATATAAACGGTCCTTCTCTGCATAGAGTAACAAATTCGGTATTTGAATATGTTTGATTATTTGAACATTTACCTTCGTGTGACCATTTTCCGCATTTATAACATCTTTCAAGGTGTCGTGCTCTTCTTTTTGTTGCGGATTTTGATTTTCCTTTACCAAAATGTATCTTATGATGATCTTTCCTGAGTTCTTTTCTTACTCCGTCCATTTTGCCTCTTATGAAGGATACCAGTTCACTCGGAAGTGTGTCATTATTACGTTTAGTAATCAAAGCGTGTAGCATTAGACCATGGTTCAGATCAAAGAAATTCTTCATCTTGTAAAACAAAAAAAAAATAAAAAATTCAGAATGGAGGGAGAAGACTAGTTCTTTAGGGTCTGCTAGGGAAAGACCATTCGGATTCCATTCCCGGAGACTACACGAAAACAGAATATCTAACTCTAACAGAAATATATATTACCCTAAAAAGATTCGAACCTTCCCACACTTAGTTAGCTGTGGTGTCGAAATTGTGATTAACTTCTTCTTCAACTTCTATTAGATTATCTATGTAATGTTTAACTCTGTGACCATTAACCTAAATTCAATCCCATTTGAATTTATTAATTCTACTGTTCCGTATGGGAAAACTTTTTTGACTATGAATGGTCCAGACCATCTTGATTTCAATTATCCAGGAAAGAGCTTGAATCGTGAATTGAAAAGAAGAACTCTGTCTCCTTCTTTAAATTCTTTTGAGCTTCTGATTCTTTTATCATGCCATTTCTTCATTCTTTCTTTATAGATTAACGAATTTTCATATGCTTCATGTCTCAATTCTTCTAATTCGTTTAGTTGACTTAACCGTAGAAGTCCGGCTTCATGTAAATCAAGATTACATGTCTTCAAAGCCCAAAATGCTTTGTGTTCAATTTCTACTGGAAGGTGACATGCTTTTCCGTAAACGAGTCTAAAAGGTGTGATTTCAATTGGAGCTTTGTAGGCTGTTCTAAAAGTCCAGAGTGCATCCTCCAATTTCATGGACCATTCCTTAGGATTTGATCCTACGGTTTTCTGTAGAATACGTTTTAATGCTCGGTTAGTATTTTCAACTTGTCCACTTGTTTGTGGATGATAAGCGGTTGAGATTTTATGAGTTACTCCATATCTTTTGAGAACTTTTTCAAGTTGATTATTACAAAAATGAGTACCCCGATCACTTATTAAAGCTTTCGGTGTTCCGAACCTTGCAAAAAGACGTTTTAAAAAGTTGACTACAACTCGTGCATCATTAGTTGGAAGAGCTTGTGCTTCCGCCCATTTAGATACATAATCAATGGCAACGAGAATGTAGAGATTATTATGAGATTTTGGAAATGGACCCATAAAGTCAATACCCCAAACGTCAAATACTTCACATACTTGAATGACATTTTGTGGCATTTCATCACGTTGACTTATTTTTCCGGCCCTTTGACATGCATCACAGGATTTGCAAAGAAGGTGTGCATCTTGGAAAATTGTAGGCCAATAGAATCCAGCATCGTAAACTTTTCTTGCTGTGAGCTGAGGCCCATAATGCCCTCCTGTTGGTCCCGTGTGACAATGGTTTAAGATTTGACTAGCTTCATCCCCGAATACACATCGGCGTATTATTCCATCGGGATAACTTTTAAACAAATGTGGATCTTCCCAGAAATAGTGTTTTATATCACTAAAGAATTTCTTTCATTTTTGGTACGATAATCCTTTTTCAAGGAATCCACATACTAAGTAGTTTGCATAGTCTGCAAACCATGGAATCTCACTATAATCTATCTTCAATAGATATTCATCAGGAAAGTTATCTTGTATGGCCGATTCATTTAGAACTTTAATTCAGGATTTTCAAGACGAGAAAGATGATCAGCTGCGAGATTTTCTGCCCCCTTTTTATCTCAGATTTCAATATCGAACTCTTGTAAGAGTAAGATCCAACGGATTAATCGTGGTTTGGCATCTTGTTTTGAAAATAGGTATCTAAGAGCAGAATGGTCGGTATAGACCACCGTTTTAGCTAGAACGAGATATGAACGAAATTTGTCAAAAGCAAAGACAATAGCAAGGAGTTCTTTTTCAGTAGTTGTGTAATTTATTTGTGCTCCTTGTAACGTCTTACTAGCATAATAAATTGGTTGAAATCATTTTTCAATCCTTTGTCCTAAAACGGCTCCCATTGCAAAATCACTTGCATCGCACATAAGTTCAAACGGTAGATTCCAATTTGGAGTTATCATGATCGGTGCATTAGTGAGTTTTTCTTTAAGAATATTAAAAGATTTGATGCATTCATCTAAAAAGATGAATGTAGCATCTTTTTCTAGGAGTTTATTCATAGGAGTGGCAATTTTAGAAAAATCTTTTATGAAACGTCGGTAAAAACCGGCATGCCCTAGAAAACTCCTAACTCCTCTAACATTGGTGGGATGTAAAAGTTTAGCAATTACATCTACTTTAGCTCTATCCACTTCAATTCCTTCCTTTGAAATTTTATGACCAAGAACGATGCCTTCTCTAACCATGAAATGGCATTTCTCTCAATTAAGAACTAGATTTGATTGTTCGCATCTAATAAGCATTCGTTCAAGATTAACTAGACATGATTCAAAAGTATCACCGAAGACTGAAAAGTCATCCATGAAAACTTCCATGCATTCTTCTATCATGTCGTGAAAAATCGTCATCATGCACCTTTGAAAGGTTGCAGGGGCATTGCAAAGTCCAAATGGCATGCGTTTGTAAGTAAAAGTACCATAAGGGCACGTGAATGTGGTTTTCTCTTGGTCCTCGGGTGCTATAGGAATTTGAAAATATCCGGAAAAACCGTCAAGAAAATAATAGTAACTATTTCCGGCTAATCTTTCTAACATTTGATCAATGAAAGGTAAGGGAAAGTGATCTTTTCTGGTGGCATCATTTAATTTTCTATAATCAATACAAACACGCCATCCTGTTACAGCCCTAGTAGGAATAAGCTCATTTTTTTCATTTGTGATAACAGTCATGCCACCCTTCTTAGGTACGCATTGAACTGGGCTTACCCATGGACTATCAGAGATTGGATAAATTAATTCTGCATCAAGCAGTTTAATAATTTCTTTCTTAACAACATCTTGCATATTACGATTTAGTCTTCGTTGGCGTTGAACATACATTTTATGACCTTCTTCCATAAGGATTTTATGTGTGCAATACGAAGGACTTATGCCTTTAATGTCATGAATCTTCCATGCAATAGCTGGTTTATGAGCTTTTAGCACAGAAATGAGTTGATATTTTTCATTTTCAGTAAGAGAAGACGATATTATTACAGGTAATTCAGATTCACCATGTAAATAAGCGTATTCCAAATGGTTTGGAAGTGGCTTTAACTCTAATGTCGGTGGTTCTTCTATCGATGATTTGTATCGATATCTGTCTTCTTCTTTTAGCATTTGAATTTCTTCTGTTGTTGGTTCATAATCATTAGCCATAAGTGTAGCTAACATTTCAGCTTCATCAATTGGTTCAGTTCCTTCTCCTAAAGAACATTCTTCTGTTCCTTGTAATTCTGGAAATTCTTCTAACAATTCTGCATGTGAATCTATAGTTTGAATATAATAACATGTATCATCTGCATATTGCGGTTGTTGCATGGCTCTATCAACAGAAAAGTTAACACTCTCGTCCTCTATACTTAGGGTCAGTTTCTTACCGAACACGTCTATTATTGCTTTAGCCGTGTTTAAGAATGGTCTTCCTAATATGAGAGGAACTCGAGAATCTTCTTCCATGTCCAGAGTAACAAAATCTACTGGAAATACTAAAGTACCAACTTTAACTAGCATGTTTTCCATTATCCCTCTAGGATATTTTACTGATCGACCTACTAGTTGTATGCTTATTCGTGTTGGTTTCAATTCTCCAAGGTCTAGTTTAGCGTATAGTGAATACGGCATTAAATTTATACTGGCACCTAAATCTGCCAATGCTTCTATTGAACTAAGACTACCCAGAAAACATGGAATTGTGAAACTTCCTGGATCTGAAAGTTTTTCTGGTATCTTATTCAATAGCACTGCAGAGCAATTAGCATTGATAGTAACAGCCGAGAGTTCTTCCATTTTCTTTCTATTTGTGATTAGATCTTTCAAGAATTTAGCATATCTTGGTATTCCTGAAATTACATCAATGAAAGGAAGATTGACATTTATCTGTTTAAACATATCCAAGAATTTGGATTGCTCAGCTTCAAGTCTCTCTTTTCTCATTTTACTCGGGTAAGGAAGTGGTGGTTGGTATGGTTTAACATAAGGTTTTGCCTTAACTGTGTTATCTTCATTAACCTTTTCAACTACCGGTTCTGTTTCCTTATCTTGCTCAAGTTGTGGTTCTTGTGTAGTAGAAATAGCGTCATCAGAAATTACAGGTATTTCAGGTGGTTTAAGTGTAATACCACTTCTTGTGGTAATTGCTTTAGCTGTTTCATTCCGGGGGTTAGCATTTGTATCGCTAGGTAGACTTCCCGGTTTTCTTTCACCTATCAACCTTGCGAGGTTGCTTACTTCTTGTTCCAAATTTTGAATAGAAGCTTGTTGATTTCTAAATGCTTGAGCATTTTGTTCATTGGTTTGTTTCTGAGATGTGAAAAACTGCGTTTGAGATTCAACTAGCTTTGACATCGTATCTTCTAAATTTGGCTTTTTATCATCGGTTTGTGGTGGTTTATTTTGAAAAATAGGTCTTTGCTGATTGTAAGTATTGTTGGATACTTGTTGATTACTAGGACCTTGTTGGTTGTTGTATGGAACATTTCGATTATAATTCTGGTTTTGATTGTAGATTGGTCTTGGCGGTTGATAATTATTTTGATAATTATTTCCAGGCCTTTGGTTCATGTATGACCTCTCTTTGTTCCATTGTTTGTTCGATACTGAGACAATCTTTTGTCAAATGTGGTCCTCCACACTGCTCACAACTAATTCGTATTGAGTGAATATCTTTAGTCATCTTTTCCATTCGTCTCTCGACAGCATCTATCTTTGCAGAAATGGAATCAAAGTCATGGCTAGAATCGGCTCTAGCCTCTTTAGATGATCTAACGATATCTTTTTCTTGGTGCCACTCATGTGAGTGGGAAGCAGTGTTATCAATAATTTTGTAAGCTTCAGTTGCGGTTTTCTTCATAATGGAACCACCAGCTGCTATATCGATGTCTTTTCTTGTAGTGATGTCGCATCCTTGGTAGAATATTTATACTATTTGATAAGTGTCTAAACCATGTTGCGGACATCCTCTCAATAACTTTCCAAATCTTGTCCACACCTCATATAAAGTTTCATTTGGCTTTTGTGTGAACGTAACAATTTCTCCTTGAAGTCTTACGGCTTTAGATGCCGGAAAGAATTATTTAAGAAAATTTTCAACTAAAACGTCCCATGTATCAATCGCCCCTTCAGGTAACGATTCTAACCAATCTTTGGCTTCTCCCTTTAAAGTTTAGGGAAATAACATGAGATAGATCTGTTCATCCTCCACTTCTCTTATTTTGAATAAAGTACAGATCCTATTAAAGGTTCGAAGATGTTCGTTTGGATCTTCCTTCGGCGCACCACTAAATTGGCATTGATTAGTTACCATGTGTACGATTTGTCCTTTGATTTCATAATCTGGCGCATTAATGTCTGGTTGAGTAATTGTGTGACTTTGGCCAGTGCGTTTAGCTCTCATTCGGTCCTCCATACTTAGAGGTTCCAGATTTTCCATGATTAAATTTGTTGAATCTGAATCACTAGAGGATTCTGATTTAATGGTTTGTTCCTCGACAATCTCTGTTTGAATGATTGGTGGTTCCGGAGGAAAGATTAATGGTTCAGGATCTCTGAATTGTCCCTGAATATTCTCCGAATTCTCAATTGTGAGGTCGGGTTCAAAAAATGGATTATCGGAAATTTGAATTGGAGTACTTGGTTGACTGGATGACGATTCTAAAGAAAAATCAACGGTGACAATATTGGCTAGATGTCTTGATCGAGTTACAGGTGGTGAACGTATGAAAGGTGGTGAACGTTTTGCTCGGTACATTCACTGAATATCCTATTAGTTATAAAAAATAAAAATTATATAAGTTATCAAATTAATAGACTTTTCTACTTTTGCCCACGTTTCGAATAGCCAATAGATGCAGCAGGTAGCCAGGACCCTTTAAATCGGAAGCCCACAACTCGCCACTAACAAATCCAACTATTACTACGAACCAGAAAATTTGGGATGTCTATTAATTTAACCACTTAAAATAATTTTTCGGCGAAATTTAAAAAAATTTTAGAGAAGAAATAGAAAATTCTATATCCTAAAAACTAGAGCGTCGAGAAATAAAAAGAAAAAGAGCGCGTCAAAAAACGTTGAAAAATAAAAGATCGAAAAATAATAAAAAGAACGTAGTGCGTCGAAACTTAAAAGTCTAAAAACTAATTATTAAAAGTTGCGTCTAAAGGTATTAAAGCTTAAAGAAATTCTATATCCGAAACGGCAATAACTTAAAAAGTACTAAAATTTATAAAACGGCGTCGCAAAATTCTAAAGCACTTAAATCTTAGTCTAAAGAAAAAGTACTTAAGGGATTTTACGGCAAAGGCTAAAAATATAGAAATATAAAATACTATGGCAAATACTAAATTAAAAACTAATTACGAACGAAAAATTATAAAATTACGCTTAAACGATTAAAAAGATATAAATATAAAAAGTGATAAAATAACTTATTTTTATAAAAATATTATTTTTATATTTATTTTATAAAAGTATTAATTTTTATATATTAATAAGACTAATTAAACTTAAAATACAAAAATAATAAAACTAAAACTTAATTTTATTATAATTAACCCTAATTAGGGTTTATATTAATTATAATTAAATTATACTCCGTAATTAATGCAGTACCAGGTTCATTCTGGCGTGTCAGACAAGGCCATGCGGTCGCATGGATTTCACGGCTTGTGCTCATGCGATCGCATGAGATCGGATACCAGGTCTGATCTTGGGCTGCTACAGTACCGGGCCGAGGCTTTTATATTATTTTTTTCTGTTTTTATAAAATATTTAAATAGAATAAATAAAAACTTATATTTTAAAAACTAAAATAAAAATAAAGAAACTTTATAATTTTATATATATTTAACAAACTCTAAAAAAATATATATATTTTATTTTTCTTTTTATATTTTTTGTATTTTTTTAATATTTAAAATGTATTTTTACAAAAGCGTATTTTTACAAAAGTAAACTAAGACTTAATAAAAATCTTTTTTTTATATATATAGCGTTTCGCTTCCGGCGTTTAAGTAGTCCCCGGCAGCGGCGCCAAAAATACTTGATGTGCGTAGAGGTGTATACGAAATAGTTATATTTTTACAAGGAAATACTATTAAATACGATAAAATTTTACACAAGTTATTTATTTATTTATTTATAGAGTGGATATACCTAGACCTTGCTACAATACTTATAGGCAGTGTACCTAATCGTACAGTAGTGTAGTTTTTAGTAAGTCCGGTTCGTCCACAGGGAACTAGCCAAGTTTAATGCTATATTTTTAAAAACTATATTTGTATAAATATATATATAAATATAAGTAGTATTATTATTATAAGGGGGTTTTTACCGTTTAATGACTAGTTTGTCGATTTTAAAAACTTTAGTCGCAGTTAAAACCTAATGTAAAATATTAAAAATAAATATAACTTAATTTAAAGCGTAAAGTAAATAACGATAATTAAAGTGCGATAAATTAAAATGCGATAAATAAAATGACAATAAATAAAATTGCGATAATTAAAAAGTACGATAATTAAAAGTGCAATTAAATATAATGACAGTAAATAAAAGTGCTATGAAATATGAAATAAAGGAATTATGCTTTATTTAAACTTCCGTAATCATGATGTTTGACGTGTTGATTTTATTTATTACCATGGGTTAATTATCCTTTATCCTAGATTATTCAATATGTCCATATGGTTTTTGTCCATAACAGTCCATCAGTCATAAATATAAAGTACGAGTGTCCTCGTCAAATTATCCTTATATCCGAAGTCAAATATTTCAACTAATTGGGGACTTAAACTATAATTACACCAATTTTCCTTGTATGTGATTCACCCCTGTTTTAATAAGTCCATTAACTATTAATCCATTCCCATGTCCGATTAAATGAACGATTATTAGTACTTATAAAATCCCGCCCATCGTGTCCGATCGAGTGTATATGGTTATTTATAGGTACGTCCAAATGTAAATCTTTATATTAAATTAACAAACTATCATTTAATTAAACAAATATAAAGCCCATTAATAGCCCATAGTCTAATTTCCACAAGTGTCATTCTTTTGTCCAAACCCCAATTATGGTACAAAGCCCAATTACCCCAATCTTAATATTTAGCCCAACATTATAATTACTTCGGATTAAATAAGCATAATAATAACTTAGCTACGAGACATTAATTTAAAAAGGTTGAACATAACTTACAATGATTAATAATAGCGTAGCGTTACACGAACAGAATTTTGACTTACACACTTACAACATTCGCTAATATACCCTTATTATTATTAAAATTGAAATTAAAATTAAAATTATAATATATATATATATATATATATATATATATATATATATATATATATATATATATATATATATATATATATATATATATATATATATATATATATATATATATATATATATATATATTACGTGAGAGATAGAGAAGAGAAAAAGATGTATGATATTCGGCCGAAAACTGCGAAATTTATAGGATGTCACCAACTTTTTTGCTCCATGCGATCGCGTGGAAATTGGTCTTGCTGGCCATGCAATCGCATGGCCTGGGATTCCAGTTCACATTCGATTGTCAGCTAGTTTGTCAACGGTTTTATATATAATATAATATATATATAATTTTAAGAATTAATTATATATTATATTATATTCATGTGCATAGTTGACTTGTAATTTTTAGTCCGTTGCGTCGAGCGTTGAGAGTTGACTCTGGTCCCGGTTCCGAATTTTCGAACGTCCTTGCGTACAATTTAATATCTTGTACTTTACGTTTCGCGGCTCGTACTCTTGTAATTTTGAGACGTTTCTCATCAATAATTTGAACCACTTTGATTGTACTTTGTACTTTTGAGCTTTTTGGTCGTTTGCGTCTTCAAATCGTCAAATCTGTCTTTTGTCTTCACCTTTTATTATTTAAACGAATATCACTTGTAAATAGAACAATTGCAACTAAAAGCTTCTCTTTCTTGAGGGATAATGCTATGAAATATATGTTCATTTTTAGCATTATCACCATTACCACAAGAAGTGGTATTACACTCAAATCACCTGAAATGCCTGTAATTTTTGATGACTCTATTCCTACTACACAGGCACCACAGCCTAAGCAAGAGAAGGAATCAGAACCGGTAGTTGAAAAGGTTAATGAAGATAACACAGTTAAGGCAAAGCCTTATGTTAAACCATACCAACCACCACTTCCTTACCCGAGTAAAATGAGAAAAGAAAGACTTGAAGCCGAGCAATCCAAATTCTTGGATATGTTTAAACAAATAAATGTCAATCTTCCTTTCATTGATGTGATTTCAGGAATGCCAAGATATGCTAAATTCTTGAAAGATCTAATCACAAATAGAAAGAAAATGGAAGAATTCTCGGCTGTTACAATGAATGCTAATTGTTCTGCAGTGCTGTTGAATAAGCTACCAGAAAAACTCTCTGATCCAGGAAGTTTCACAATTCCATGTTTTCTGGGAAGTCTTAATTCAATAGAAGCATTGGCAGACTTAGGTGCTAGTATAAATTTAATGTCGTATTCACTATACACTAAACTAGACCTTGGAGAATTGAAACCAACAAGAATAAGCATACAACTAGCCGATCGATCAGTAAAATATCCTAGAGGGATAATGGAGAACATGCTAGTTAAAGTTGGTACTTTAGTATTTCCAGTAGACTTTGTTATTCTGGACATGGAAGAAGATTCTCGAGTTCCTCTCATATTAGGAAGACCATTATTAAACACGGCTAAAGCAATAATAGACGTGTTTGGTAAGAAACTGACCCTAAGTATAGAGGACGAGAGTGTTAGTTTTTCTGTTGATAGAGCCATGCAACAACCGCAATCTACAGATGATACATGTTATTATATTCAAACTATAGATTCACAAGAAGAATTGTTACAAGAATTTTCAGAATTACAAGGAACAGGAGAATGTTCCTTAGGAGAAAGAACTGAACCAATTGATGAAGCTGAAATGTTAGCTACACTTATGGCTAATGAATACGAACCAACAACAGAACTTCAAATACTGAAAGAGGAAGACAGATATCGATACAAATCATCGATAGAAGAACCACCGATATTAGAATTAAAGCCACTTCCAATCCATTTGGAATACGCTTATTTACATGGTGAATCTGAATTACCTGTAATAATATCGTCTTCTTTTACGAAAAATGAAAAATCTCAACTCATTTCTGTGCTAAAAGCTCATAAACCAACTATTGCATGGAAGATTCATGACATTAAAGGTATAAGTCCTTCGTATTGCACACAAAAAATCCTTATGGAAGAAGGTCATAAAACATATGTACAACGCCAACGAAGACTAAATCCTAATATGCAAGATGTTGTTAAGAAAGAAATTATTAAACTGCTAGATGCAGGTTTAATTTATCCAATCTCTGATAGTCCATGGGTAAGCCCAGTTCAATGCGTACCTAAGAAGGGTGGCATCACTGTCATCACAAATGAAAAAGATGAGCTTATTCCTACTAGGACTGTAACAGGATGGCGTGTTTGTATTGATTATAGGAAATTAAACGACGCCACCAGAAAAGATCACTTTCCCTTACCTTTCATTGATCAAATATTGGAAAGGTTAGATGGGAACAGTTATTATTGTTTTCTTGACGGTTTCTCCAGATACTTTCAAATTCCAATCGCACCCGAGGATCAAGAGAAAACCACCTTCACGTGCCCTTATGGTACTTTTGCTTACAAACGCATGCCATTTGGACTTTGCAATGCCCCTGCAACCTTTTAAAGGTGTATGATGTCGATTTTTCACGACATGATAGATGAATGCATGGAAGTTTTCATGGACGACTTTTCAGTCTTCGGTGATACTTTTGAAACATGTCTAGTTAATCTTGAACGAATGCTTATTAGATGCGAGCAATCAAATCTAGTACTTAATTGGGAGAAATGCCATTTCATGGTTAAAGAAGGCATCGTTCTTGGTCATAAAATTTCAATGGAAGTAATTGAAGTGGATAGAGCTAAAATAGATGTAATTGCTAAACTTCCACACCCTACCAATGTTAGAGGAATTAGGAGTTTTCTAGGGCATGCCGGTTTTTACCGACGTTTCATAAAAGACTTTTCTAAACTTGCCACTCCTATGAATAAACTCCTTGAAAAAGATGCTCCATTCATCTTTTCGGATGAATGCATCAAATCTTTTAATATTCTTAAAGAAAAACTCACTAATGCGCCGATCATGATAACTCCAAATTGGAATCTGCCATTTGAACTCATGTGCGATGCAAGTGATTTTGCAATGGGAGCCGTTTTAGGACAAAGGATTGAAAAATGATTTTAACCTATTTATTACGCTAGTAAGATGTTACAAGGAGCACAAACGAATTATACAACTACTGAAAAAGAGCTCCTTACTATCGTTTTTGCTTTTGACAAATTTCGTTCATATCTCGTTCTAGCCAAAACGTTGGTCTATACTGATCATTCGGCTTTTAGATACCTATTTTCAAAACAAGATGCCAAACCACGATTAATCCGTTGGATCTTACTCTTACAAGAGTTCGATATTAAAATTCGAGACAAAAAGGGAACAGAAAATCTCGCAGCTGATCATCTTTCTCGTCTTGAAAATCCCGAATTAGAAGTTCTAAATGAATTGGCTATACAAGATAACTTTCCTGACGAGTATCTTTTGAAAATCGATTATAGTGAAATTCCATGGTTTGCAGACTTTGCAAACTACTTAGTATGTGGATTCCTTGAAAAAGGGTTGTCGTACCAAAAATGAAAGAAATTCTTTAGTGATATAAAACACTATTTTTGGGAAGATCCACATTTGTTTAAAAGTTGTCCCGATGGAATAATACGCTGATGCATATTCGGGGATGAAGCTAGTCAAATTTTAAACCATTGTCACACAGGACCAATAGGAGGGTATTATGGGCCTCAACTCACGGAAAGAAAAGTTTACGATGCTGGATTCTATCGGCCTACAATTTTCAAAGACGCACACCTTCTTTGTAAATCCTGTGATGCATGTCAAAGGGCTAGAAAAATAAGTCAATGTGACGAAATGCCACAAAATGTCATTCAAGTATGTGAAGTATTCGACGTTTGGGGTATTGACTTTATGGGTCCATTTCCAAAATCTCATAATAATCTCTACATTCTCGTTGCCATTGATTATGTATCTAAATGGGCGGAAGCACAAGCTCTCTCAACTAATGATGCACGAGTTGTAGTCAACTTCTTAAAATGTCTTTTTGCTAGGTTCGGAACACCGAAAGCTTTAATAAGTGATCGGGGTACTCATTTCTGTAATAATCAACTTGAGAAAGTTCTCAAAAGATATGGAGTAACTCATAAAATCTCAACCGCTTATCCTCCACAAACAAGTGGACAAGTTTAAAATACCAACCGAGCTTTAAAACGTATTCTAGAGAAAACCGTAGGATCAAATCCGAAGAAATGGTCCATGAAATTGGAGGATGCACTATGGGCTTTTAGAACTGCCTACAAAACTTCAGTTGGAACCACACCTTTTAAATTTGTTTACGAAAAAGCATGTCACCTTCCAGTAGAAATTGAACACAAAGCATTTTAGGCTTTGAAGACATGTAATCTTGATTTACATGAAGCCGGACGTCTGCGATTAAGTCAACTAAACGAATTAGAAGAATTAAGACATGATGCATATGAAAATTCGTTAATCTATAAGGAAAGAACGAAGAAATGGCATGATAAAAGAATCAGAAGTTCAAAAGAATTTAAGGAAGGAGACAGAGTCCTTCTTTTCAATTCAAGATTCAAGCTATTTCATGGAAAATTGAAATCAAGATGGTCTGGACCATTCATAGTCAAAAGAGTTTTTCCATACGGAACAATAGAGTTAATAAATTCAAATGGGATTGAATTTAAAGTTAATGGTCACAGAGTTAAACATTACATACATGGTCCGATGAAAGTTGACAATGAAGTTAATCATAATTTCACCACCAAAGAAAACCCTCAGAATGAAAACATAAATATGTTTTCAACAACATGTGAAAAACCAAAAGTGAAAGATGGAGAGATTTCAAATTGGAGTGATGAAGAAGAATTTCTATATAAACCTCCCATTCCAAGAAAAGAAGAAAAATGTGAACAAGAAGTTCAAGTAGAAGTGAAAGAAACAAGAAAAGATCACCCAGAAAAGGTTAACAAACCAACTCTACTTACTAAAGTAGAAGACCCAGGTGAATTTATCATTTCTTGCTTACTTAATGATGGTGCTATGTATAATGGGCTTGCAGATTTAGGAGCGAGTGCGAATGTTATGCCTCTTTCCTTATACAAAAGATTAGGTGTGGGTAAATTAAGACCAACCAAAATAAGTGTTCAATTATTTGACCAAACCATTAAACACCCGATTGGAATAGCTAATAATTTACTTGTTAAAGTGGAAAGTGTAACCTTTGTTGCAAATTTCATAGTTATCAATATGGAGGAAGACCTTGATATTCCTCTAATTTTAGGTCGACCATTTTTAGCAACCACTCAGGCGTTCTTTGATGTAAGAGAAGGTAGAATGACAGTTAGGCATGGTGATAAATCGGTCACATTTGTGAACCGAAAGTTTAGATCTCCACCAACCAAAACTGTTAAACCAATAAAAATGCCTAAGTGTGGGGAAGATGAAGAAACACCTAATGATGACCCGATAACAAAGAACCCCGTTGTTGATACGAAATTAAATGAACCCGTTTTTAACAGTTCAACGAAGAAACTTTATAAACGGATTCAAGATGCTAGGATTAAGGGGAACTTTAAGTTATGTAACCGATTAGTATCCAATTTATCGCCTAAAGAAAAGACGATTTTAATTGAATTTGTGAATGTTACAGAGGAAATCAACAAATGGCTTGAAGCAAAAGTCAGAGATATGAAAGTTGTTGATGTTCCAATTGAAGTTAATAATGAAGTTAATC